>NC_080029.1:98755057-99055057 GCF_030020395.1 Manis pentadactyla | reverse complement strand
TCCTCTCCTGGGAGAACAGCGGCCTCTAGTGGCTTGTGCTGCGCAGCTGCGTGCAGACAGGGCTTCTGCTTCCTGCCCGGCTGCTATGGAGTTAATCTCCGCTGTTGCTGTGGGCGTGGCCTGGCTCGGGCAGCTACTCCAAAATGGTGGAGTCGCGTTGGAGCAGGAGCTGCTGGGAGGCTATTTATCTCTGTAAGGGGCCTCCCTGCTCCCTGCAGCCCAGGGGTTAGGGTGCCCAGATATCCCGGATTCCCTACCTCTGGATTAAGTGACCCGCCCTGCCCCTTTAAGACTTCCAAAAAGCACCCGCCAAAACAAAACAACGACCAAAAAAAAAAAAAAAGAAAAAAAATTTTTTTTTTAATTAAAAAAATAAATTTTTTTTTAATTAAAAAAAAAGGTGGTCTTTCGTTTTTCTTTATTCTCCGGTGCCAGCCTCAGGCCTCTGCTCACCGGTCTTTCTGCCCTGTTTCCCTAGTATTGGGGTCCCTGTCCCTTTAAGACTTCCAAAAAGCGCTCGCCAAAACAAAGCAGCAAAAAAGCAAAAAAAAAAATGGTCGCGCGCTTTTCTTATGTTCTCTGTCGCCCAGCCTCCAGTGCCTGCTCACTGTTCTTGCTGCCCTGTTTTCCCAGGATCGGGGGCCCTGCACTCTGGCCCGGATGGCTGGGACTGGGTGTTCGGCAGCCCTGGGCTCCGTCTCCCTCCCCTCTGCCTGCTGTTCTCCCGCCGGGAGCTGGGGGGAGGGGCGCTCGGCTCCCGCTGGGCCGGGGCTTGTATCTTACCCCCTTCGCGAGGCGCTGGGTTCTCTCAGGTGGGGATGTGGTCTGGATATTGTCCTGTGTCCTCTGGTCTTTATTCTAGGAAGGGTTGTCTTTGTTATATTTTCATAGATATATGTTGTTTTGGGAGGAGATTTCCGCTGCTCTACTCACGCCGCCATCTTCCGCCCCTCCTGGAAACTCGCATCTGCTCATTTTTACAAAATCTTTTTTCTCTCTGTTCCTCAGCTTGGTTGTTATCCTGCTCTCTATTTTCCATCTCATTGATTCTTTCCACCACTTCCAACAGTTTACTATTCTTTCCTTCTATTATATTTTTCATTTCAGAATTGTATTCTTTAGCTCTGAGTGGCTCATTTTCAAATTTTTGATCTCTTTGTTGAAATTCTCACCAAGATCATTAATTTTTTCCCCCAGGTCAGTGAGCATCCTTGTGACTGTTACTTTGAAATCTTTATCAAGAAGACTGGTAATCTCTGTTTCATTTTAGCCCTCTTCATGGTGTCTTAACCTATTCTTTTGTTTGGAACTTATTCTTCTGCCTCCTCATTTTGTCTGGGTTTCTGTGTTTCTTCCTTTGTATTAGATAGATCCTCTATGTCTCCTGGTCTAGACAGTAATGATTTTATGAAGAAGGCATCCTGTGGTGCCTAGAAGCTTAATACTCTGCTCACTAGTGCCTGGTTCTCCTTTGTGGTGGAGCCCCAGTTGCTGTTAGTGGGCTGTGGGTTGAGCTGTCTTTTTGCCTGTCTGCCAGAGTGACTGATCTCTATCAGCAGAGGCTGACAGCTCACCTCTGCATGCTTTTTGTGTGCTGGGAGGCTTTTCTGCTGGGATTCATTGTGGGTGAGGCCACCTTCTTTTTGCTGGTAGCAATAACAGCTGCTGCTGGGCCAGGTGGACTGGGTAGGGCAGGTGTGCAGGGGAGCACTGCCAAGGGGCTGAACCACCAGTGAGGAACTCTGAAGCTTAAGAGTTTAGAGCTCCCCCAAGGGCCCCACCAGTTAGACTGTGGGAGGGCAGGAAAGCTGCAAAAACCTCCCTCTGCCTGCCATGTAGCAAAGTCTTCCTCTCCCTGCAAGGCAGCAAAGTCAGACTGCTGCTGGGCCAAGTGGGCTGGGTAGGGCAGGTCCACAGAGAAGTACTGAGGGGCTGCACCACCAGTGAGGAAGCACTTGGGGCTGGCTCCCATGTGCACCTGACCAGCTGGGCTGAGGGAAGGCTGAGGAATTGTAGTCCACCTGCCCTTTCTCCTTGGGAGAGAGCTCCCTTCAACCCCCATCTCTCTGGCACCCTTCCTTATGTTGGTAAACCTTTCAAACTGCTGCCTCTGTGTTGGGTCTCAGTGGACCAGTGGAATGTGCCTGTCCTCCACAAGCGACAGAAGTCAGCCTCCTAGAGTGCTCCAACTCCCCCTGATGTCCAGGCCCATTAATTACCAAACCCTAAGAAAATGTGGGCTCCTGCTCCCAGAGAAGGTTTCCAGGGCCAGGTGTGTGGGATTCCTGAGCACGTATCCTTTTCCTGCTCTGGTCCTCTCCCTCCTGCTTGTGGACTGGGATGGGGGAAGGGCTTGTGTCCTCATCAGTTGTGGCTCTGCCACTACCCTTCTCGATGTGGTCCTCTCTTCTTCACCAGGTATAGATGGTTTGTTCTGTAGTCTTCAGTTTTCATGGTGAATTATATTTTCTGTTGCTTCCTTGATGTGTACATGGAGGTTTCTGCCTTTCTTTCCTGCTTGCCACCTTATCCACCACCCTTCAGCTTATGAATTTTAAAGGGACACATTCAGACCATAAAAGTTGAGGAAGATTTAAACAGGTAAAGGAGGCAAGCGAATAGCATTTGGGCAGTATATGCAAAAGTCCCAGCATGCATGTAATATATAGAAAAGAAAGGAAGTCCAGTCTGGCCATAGTAGACACTTTTAGCTTTCTTTGCAAAATCTCCCTAGACTCTACCATGGAAATTTAATACCGGCTATATTAAAACTCCCTTTTACATTTGTATTGGGTTCAATAGTGTGCTTCCAAATTCATGTCTACCTAGAAACTAAAAAAATATAGTCTTAAATGTACATAGAGTCTTTGCAGATGCAGCTAATTAAGTTAAAATGAGATTAGACTTGATGAGAGTAGCAATATATTCAATGACCACCATCCTTATAAGAAAGCCATGTGAAAACAACAAAGATACAGAGGAGACACACAGGGAGAATGTCACGTGACAAAGAGGCAGCGAGTGGGGGCGGAATGCATGTATAAGCTAGGAATAGCAAGGTTTGTCAGCAGTTACCAGAAGTTAGAGGAGAGGAATAGAACAGATTCTCTCTCAGTATGTCCAGAAAGAACCAACCCTGCCAACATCTTGAGTTCAGACTTTGAGCTTCCAGAACGGTGAGAAAATAAATTTCTGTTGCTTCAAGCCACCTGGTTTGTAGTAATTTGTTACTGCAGCTCTAGGAAATTACTATAGCATTCTTGGTGTGAGTCTGACTCTTCCAGGTACCAAGGAAAAGACATACACAGATTGCCTTCAGTGATGAAAATGAGTGTAGTTGGTCATGATTGACACATACTATTACTTATATGCCTGACAAAAATGTGGCTCACTAATTTTTTACAAAAGATCTCTTCTTTCTCACTAACCAAATGTAGGGAAAAATAATTCCCAACAAACCTTAAAACAACCCCCAACAAGCCAATTTACATATCATAGTCTATTCCAGTTCAAAAAAACTCCTTTTGATTATTTATTCTTATTAGGGCCTTTGGGTGTCCTTCTCCTCTAGCTCCTTTCCAAGATGGCATCTGGGTAAATGAAGGATTCATTTGGCTGAGTGACAATGAGGGAGGCGGGAGCCTGGTATCCACGCTGAGTCCTCTGGATTCTCTCTGCTCAGGGTGGTCTTCTGATGGTGGCTGAGCCTTGCCCTTCATCAGCCGCCAGGAGGCAGGAATCAGCCTCAATGCTTGGAGCCGCCGTCCTCCTCCAGTGTTCCTCTACTGCTCCCGGCCTTGCTGGATTTGATGCCAAGGTGAACACAGTTACCCTTTAGAGCTGGAGGAGACAGGCCGCTAACCCAGATTTCCCAGGCATCTCCACACCTTTATGGATGCTTTTATTGTCAACTCCCTTTTGAAGCTTAGGCCCCAAGCTAGGAAAAATCAGGAGTGTCTGTCTCCATTGTTACCCATTTTTCTCTGGTCTTTAGCATGATTTAACCCCATGTCTTGTCATCCTTTTCTGGGAAGATATTTATGCCACCTTCCCTTGATGGACTGGATACAAGATGAAGCACTGGCTTACTAATAAGTAAAGATCTGGAAAATACCTTCCTTAACCAAGGATGCATAGCAATGTGGGTGTGCACCAGCAGTAGTTTTATCAACCATTTAGCCATGGTAAGTCCCAGGCCTTGAGTCTGGAGACCATTCTTCCTAATGGTGGTTTAGCATTAGCAGCGGTGTGTCCGGAACTGGAGTGATGCACTCTTTGTCATTGTTCATCTGGAATTCGTAAGACCCTAAAGAAAGCCTTTAATGGAATCTCTTCCCCTCCATTAGATCTGGGGTTCCTCTAGAGGGCAGGATGACCCTGGAGCCACCTTGGACAGCTTGCCCTCTCGTGCTTTTGCCTACTGCACGGTGCCCCAGTACAGTCTTCAGTTTCATAGTAGGGTGGATTTCTTTACAATGTACAGTACGGCTCAGCCACAGTTCCTTATACAGGAAAGAATGCATTTGGGTTGCTTTCCTCAGAGGTGGGGTGCCCAAGGCAGCTTGGGGAGGTCTTCTGGACTCAATTCCTGCCTAACCCTTGCCTGGTCTCTGACCCCCAGGTCCTCATGGTGACCTCCAGAAGTGCACTGAGTGTGATGATGAGCTCCTGCCCCCCACGGTCATGAGTGCTGTAGGATGTGTGTGTGTGATTCCCTCCAGCCATTTGGAACAGAAACCCAGGTGAGACAGAGGGTTGCTGTTCTCTGAAGTGGGATGGAGAAGCTGCTGAGGAGAGGACATTAAAAACTATTGGTGACATTTTTTTCTCTTGGACTGTAAGCTCGTTGAACTAACAAGATGCTCCCTACTAATCTCCTACCCATCTCTTAGGATTCAGTGTCACATGTTACGTGGGGGTTTCTCCCTGATACCTCCATACCTACACAGAAGTAAGTACTCCTTCTGTAGTTCCAAAGCATATTTGGACAGGGGGTACCTCTATTAGAGTTCTTATCATATTGGATCACGGTGACTTATTGACAAATCATTTCCCCTCCACTAAAAATTTTCTTGCTAAGGCAGAGACCAGGTCTTGGTTATCTTGGGATCCCCAGTAACTTGCAGAGGGATTGGTACAGAATTGGAGCTTGGAAAATGGTGAGGAATGTGTGAAATGCTCTTTCTAGGGATAGTCCTGATTAGGAGGCTGAACTTTGATCTTGAACCCTCTAGTTTCCAAATGACATGTAAGGGGTAGGGAATTTTCACACCTCTTGATGTGCAGTGCAGTCTAAAAGAGTAAAGAGATGAAGGGAAGAGTTTCTTTAAAGCCACTTGGCCCTTCCTTCCTTCTTGCTGTGATGATAGCCTGATAAGGAGAAAGGGGGGCTGGAATGAGTGTTGCAAGATCCAGAGTGTCTGGCTCCTCCTGTTTCTTGAAGGTTCTGAAACGGCAAGAACCACTGGAGCCCTGAAATGGATCTATATAGAGCCCCTTCCAGATCAACACCATGTTTCTGGCAAATGCCTCTTATTGTTGTAAGGACTTGTTATGATTGTCAGTCTATAAAAAACATGGAGCCCAAAAGTATCTCCCGAGTACTTACTATGTGCGAACGAAGACATTGTGCTTCCTTTATAGCAAGAGATACATCGTTTTGGGGAGTATTTCTCTCACTGGTGCCAGCAGTCTATTCCAGGATCCAGTTTTGGCTGTGGAGCATTTGTCATTTAGAAAGGGACTGTTAGAATGACTTTCACAACTAGGGGTGCCAATTGTCTGGCTTGGGGGTTAGGCTGTCTGGTTTAAAGCTGGATCATTTAGTTCTGAAACACATGGTTCAGAATGCATTTGAAAGGGTAATAAATGCAAATCACCTGGTTTGGGTGAGATGGCTTGGATAACAACAATCTTTCTGGGTCCCACTGTTTTGCTTTGTGTTTGAGTCTCTGGACTGAAAGGGATAAAGGCCTTGAGGAAAAGTCCAAATTGCCAGGAGGAGCTGGTTCCCAGAGGTGATTTTAGCACCCAGAAATTTGGATAACTTTTTTTGTGATTATATTAAATTAATTTTAATGTAGTGGTGGATTTGTATTACTTTTAGGTTACTTGTAATTCCTGAAATTATAATGATGGAACAGGAAACTCCTTTATTCCTAAATCTGCATCCCCATCTAGGGCTTAACTTCTAAAGAAATGTGTTCCTTCTGGCATTCTGATTATCTTTTTGTCCTTTTTGTGAGTTGAGTAATACCTAAAACTCAACTGTGAACTTTTTCATTGAGGATGGAAAGTCCCACATGGGAAATGGCACCACCAGCATGGGTCAGTTATTTATATTGGCCAATTTAAGGAAACCTACTTTCTTACACAAGAGGTTAACCAACCAACAGGAAGTAATTGGTGGGGAGAAATGGGGAGGAGAAGTTGAGTTACTTTCTCTTGGTCAACTGTAGCCCAACACACCATGGAAGCTGCCAGATAGCAAAAGAAAAATACAAGAGGTTAGAAAATTCTACTTTGTGTTTAGAGAGTAAAAACCACGAGAGTATGTGTGACTTCAAAGGCATGGTGAACCCATTTCTGAATGGGAGGTGAGTAGGTTTCAGTCACGGAAGAGGAGAGTGTGTCGTGGGCAGGAACATCTTTAATGTACTTCTGTCCTGGCTGAACCTTGTCCAGAGCAGTGGTTTGCAAACAATTCCCTGGGGTTGCAGCAGAAAATACTGAAACTTCTGTTTTTTCTCATTGATCTCATCCCTTAAAACTGTTTATTTCTGGTACTAATTGTTGGTGTATAGAAGGATGTTTTTGAGGACTACTGTTCTAGAGAGAAAAGAAGGTAGATGGTTATATCAGGATAAAAAAGAACTAGAGATATGGAGTATCTCAAAATTGGAGGTCTTCCTTCTGTTCTGATGAAGGGAATGTGGCAGCCATTTGGGAAGATTCTGGAGAGTGAGCAGGGAGGACATTCACCTTTATTGGACAATGACTATGTGACAGGCATCGGGTCTTGTGTTATTCTTGTTTGTCCCTGCATATGCAATTTACACATGCATTCATTCTCTTCTTCATTTATTATTCATTTAGTCAATATCTCGTTTAATCTTCACAAAGAGCTTGAGAACAATTTTACACCCGGGAAGCTAAAGTTTAAAGCAGTTAAGTAATTTGCACAACATTACGTAATTTATACCCCAGCAATTCTCATGCCTTAATGCACTGTTTTATAGCCAGGAACTGCAGGGCGCCTCCCAAAGAGATGCTCCTTCAGTAGGTCCAAGTCTAGTCTGCTCACAGCAAGTCTGGGTTCAAGAATGAGTTCATGGAATCAGGGAGTACTTTGTGCTGGTTTCCTTTCCCTTTTTGTATATGTCCAAATTGTAATGTTAGGCCTGAGATACTTCTCTGTCATTCAGGCTGGCACTAGGCTTGGTTCAACATTTCAGTCAGTCCAGTTTTCCTTTATTTGGCATTAGAAACAACCAAGCAAACAAACAAAAGAACCGAAAGCTCTTGTAATGGCTAAATTCCAGGGCATGGATGAAATCTTAGTCAGTTCATTTAATTGTGATTAAATTGACACAGAGTAACTGAACCTGCTGTCTGGCTGTCCCATTCTCAAAGGCAGAGTCTGCTGTTTCCCCTTCTATTACAAGATCCCCTCATTGGCTAGCTCCTCCTAGCATATGAGAGTCCCAGGAGCAGGAATCACATTTAGTTCATCTTCCTATGCTCCACAAAGTGTTTAGCAGAATATCCACATTTGTTGAATGAAAATACGGGTCAGCGCATTCCATTGGCTATAGGGTGGTTAATCTGTTTACTAAAATGGAAAGTTGTTGGTTTCCTTAGATGTCTTGGCAGTAGAGCTAGACATATTCACAGGTTTTAAGAAATAGATGATGCTGTTTATTCTGTTCAGAAAAGCTGAGTAGCTTCAGATTCCTATGCATAAACATTTCCATCTCTTCCTTTTGATGAAATGTGTGCAATGTTGGAGGACAAAGTAAGAGGGTAAGTGAATTAGGAAAAACTTTTCACTCAAATAGTCAGATATTTAATCAAAATTCCTTTAATATAATTCCCTGGATTGTTGAGAGGACAAATTGAAGGGATCATTGAGAAAGTTCTTTGGAAGCTCTAGATTATAGACATGGGGGACATTTATAAAAGATAAAATTTTAAAGCAAACCAAGATTAAAAAAAACCACAAACTTCCGGTGTTCTGAAAATACACATGATACCTAATGAAGATTAAAGATAAAACCCTGTTCATGTAATATGATCTGGTGAGAATAGCATCCCATTTACCATTGTAACCATTTTAAAGTATATAGTTCAGTGACATAGCAGCAGTATATTCACAATACTGTGTAAACAACGCCAGTATCCATCTCCAGAAGTTTTTCATTATCCTAGTAAACAATACCTTTCCATTCTCCCTTTCTCCCAGCCCCTGGTAACCTCTATTCATTGTCTATTCTCTTAACTCACTTGAGTGGAATCATATGCTGTCTGTCCTTTTGTGTCTGGCCTATTTCACGTAGCATTAGGTCTTCAAGGTTCATCCATGTTGCAGCATGTGTGAGAATTTCATTCCTTTTTAAGGCTGGATAATATTTACTGCATGTACGTACCACATTTTGTTTATCCATTCATTCACCGATGGACATTCGGGTTGTTTTCACCTTTTGGCTATTGTGAATAATGCTTTTCTGAATACTGGTGTAGAAGTATTTGTTTTGGTGTCTGCCTCCAAGCTTTTGGGTATATACCTAGGAGTGGAAAAAAGCAGAACTTTCAGGCCCTCGTTTCCCGCTACACTTTTTTAGTTATCTGAGCAAGTGCATCTCTGTTCATGCCCTGTGGAGGGAGCAGATGCCCTTTTCACCTCTGATGTGCGGTAGGCCTCCCTCTGTCCCCCTGGGCTCGTCTTCCTTTCAGAAGTCTGAAATCGGACTCTAACCACTGTATGCCTGTATGAGGTCTACTTAAATTACACCTGCCAACTGGCACTACTTTGGGGACCGACCAATTAAGATGAGCGAAGAGAAATTAAGTTGTGGGCATATTATAAATGGAACTTTATTTTAAATGGAAAGTGTCATATAGGCAGCTATACTTTAGATTTCAGCTTCCATTTCATTATTGATAAATTACGATTTGCTGGGCACTGTTGAAATAAAACAGGGTGTGAGACAAGAGGTCTATTTTACAAGCAGTTCATGTTCTGGAGAAGGATTCACACAGATTTAGCAAGCAACAAATAACTGTACAAGAACCTACTAAGCCCTGTTCTAGGCCCTGTTCACATCAGTGAATGAGACAAAGTCTCTGCGCTTTTGAAGCTGATCTGGTTGGGGGGACCATAAACAAGAGATTAGAATGGCCATGTATTTTTCCTATAGAGAAAATAAAGCAAGATAAGGGACAGAGTGATAGGGTATGTGTGTTGTTTTAGGTAGGCTGAGCAAGGCAGGCCACTCAGAATGGATAACTGTGAACATAGCTCTGAATGAAGTGAGGGAGGGTCAAGGGAATGCAGAGGTGACAAGAGAGCCTGGCAGATGCGTGGCAGCAACTGCTGCAATGTCATATTCCAGAGATGGATAAAGAGCTGTGGGACTTAAAGTGATGGGACAAATAAGTCTGATGTTCTGTGATTTTAAGTATGTAATTCTATGGCACTGTACAATAACTTTTTATTTAAATGTCCAAAGATTTCTCTGCAAGAGAGTATTCAGAGGCAAGATACTTGCATTTTAAAATGAATGAGTATTTCAAAATGATGAGGAGTCAGTGCTATGCATCTCTCTCTCTTTCTTACACACACACACACACGCATGCATGCACACACCTGCATGTGCACGCACATTTTGAGAGTTTCTGTGTCTGGAGTAAACATGAGGTAGGCCTCCTGTGGTCTTCCCCTGTGTGTGGTATGCCCTTCTTTCATTCTGTCCTATTTCTTCTCCCAGTAGGATTCCTCATTCTCTCAGTGTCATTAGTTAGGGAAAAAATTATGATTCAATCAATTCAGACGAGTTAACACATGAATGCCTAGAGCATTTTAAACCAATTTAGAGCATTTAGAAGCACTTAACAAGAATATACTTAGTAAGTCAAAGAAAGACATCTCTTGTCTTGAAATTTCAGGGAGAATGGCAAGGCACATGAACTTTTTCTGGTGCCAGAAACTTTTGGGTAAATGGAACAAAATCACAACATGTAGTTCCTTAATGAGGTGCTCTCTCCTTCACAGTACAGGGCTGTGTGTGTGTGAGTGTGTTGGGGGTGGGGTTAAAAACTGAAGACATAGTCCTCACAGTCCTCACCACAAGCAGTCTGTAAGCTGGGAGGAGAGATGGCAGGCACTGTAGGATAAATGCCAGTGGATGTTGCCTAATCTCGTCACTAGTAGTGCCCATGAAGGAGTGAACAAAGATGCTGGAAAGATCAGAAAAGACTCTAAGACTCTGGGGAGAAGGGAGGGAGCATGTGATCTGGTCCTCTGAGGACAGGTTGGGAGGTGAGGGGATGAAGGGACAGTTCCTAAAAGGAGAAGATGCCATGGTGGGGATGTGCAGTCGATGTTTAGGTAATGGGGAAGAGTCTGGCTGGACTAGGGCAGAGGATCCGGCTGGGAGGTTCTGGAATAACTAGGGAAAGATCAGTAGATGTCTAAGAAGAAAAGGAGAGCTCTGGGTTTTCCTTCTTTTCTAAGGTGCTTTCTGACTCACTAATTTACCAGATGGTAGGGAGAATCATCCCTTGTTCCCCAGTCTGCCTGCTGCTTGTAGGGCAAATGCTTCCTGTAAAGAAAAATACTGTCTTCTAAGAGCTGCATTTTTAGTGGTTGGCATGCAAGTTCATTGTGAAAAATTTAAGCAGTACAAAAGGGTAAAAAGCAATGGAACATTTCTATCAGGACCCATCAGCCCCTCCACCCCTATACCATTCCTTGGAGATAAATGCTGTTAATTATTTCTTCTTGTTCAGCCTTTGTGTTATCATTCATTCAGTCAATGAATATTTATTGAATGCCTATTATGCACACTGGAGATACAGTAATGATGGAAGTTCCTACTCTCAAGGAGCTTGTATTTAGTGGGAAGAAATAGACAGTAGGCACATTTGAAATATATTTACCAAATGAGATTATTCTATACACACTCTTTTGCAACTTTCTCTTTTCATTTGACAGTACATCTTGGATATCTTTCCATGTCAGTCTGAAGAGATCTACCTCTTTCACTGACAATAGCTAATATTTGTTGTGCATCTACTATGCTCTAGGCAGTCTCTTAGTTATAACAATCCTGTAGGGTAAGTGCTGTAATTATCATCCTTTTACAGATGAGAAACTGAGGCCTAGAGAGGGCTGGGGACTTGCTCAGAGTTGCCTGGCTAGTCACTAGTGGAGCTAAATCTGAATCTAGATGATCTGATTCTTCACTCCAATTTTATTCCCTCTTGATGGCTGCATAGTACTTCTTGGTATAGATGTAGCATAACTTATTTCAGCCCCCTATATTTAAGCCATTTTTAGTTTTTTGCTACCGAATATTTTTGCAGATATGGTTTCATGTTTGTTGATCATTTGCAAAGTAAATTCCTAAGAGATGGAAATATATACATTTCTGTATTTGAGAGCCACTACTTATTTTCCCTTTAAAAATATTTTACAATTTCTACTCCTACTACAGTGTAGGAGAAGGTACTTGATTTCCTTATATCTTCTTCAACAAAGGGAATTTCCAAACTTATAAGAGTTGCCAATGTGATATGTTAAAAAGTGCAATAGAGGTACTTACAATTTTTTTTAATTTAAAAGTTTCTCATTTTAAATATTTTGAAGAAATGGTTGCTTTCTCATGTAAGTTTTTTTTTTTTATCATGCAAGGAAGAAAGCTATCACTCTTGTTTCAAGAAACTGTAGTTCCCTGTGACTGTGAACCTTGGCAGTCTGTGGAAAACTCTCTGTGGAAACCTGAGGGCTCAGAATATTCGAGGAGAGAGGCATTGATGATGCACAGGGCATTGACTTGGTCTGGTTATAGAGGTATGATTAAAACATACTTGGTTTTAGTACTTAACTGCAAATCTGATGCAACTTCTGAAACACCCATAAATATTTAAAAGGAGACATACTCCTTTCTTTTAAAAATACACACAAACCAAAATATTTTGTTTTTCTCTAATTTCATCTTAAAAACTAGAACCCCTCAAAGTGATTTTGAACCAAAATGTTTTAATCCATTTCCTATGTGCATTTGTTCTTTGGCATCTTCAGGGTTAATTGTTCGCTTCCTTGGAGCTGAAATGAAGGACGTTAGGAAAGAAGTCTTTGCTCTGTGTATGACATGTTCCTTGAGTGTGCTTAGCTTACACCCATAAGAGACTTGAACTCCCCTTGCAATGGTTAAAAAAAAAACATCATCGCTAATTCCTTGATCTCTGGGAAAATGAAGGTGGGAACTCCAAAGACGTTTGCTTGTGACCCCCAGCCGAGGGCTCATAAAAGTTGGTAAGCAGAAGTGGTGGCTGGCGCCTCCTTCCGTTGCCCACTTCCATCCTTCTGAACTCCTGGTTCCCACCGAGGAAGCCATCCTGCTGAAGCCTGTCTCTAGGGAGTTTCCTTTTGTTTCTCCAAGATTAACCGGTTCTGTCCCCGTGGAAGTAGCAGGCAACCATAGAAAGAGAGACTCTTCTGGGCTTTTGGTGTTTTTCCAAGGAGTGTTTTTCTCCCCCAGTTCCTCGCTGGTAGTGAAGCTGCTTTCCTGCAGAGCCTTCTTTTTCTGATGGGATGCTGATTCTGATGCCGTCTAGCAGCTTCCGGTAGCGGTAAGTGGTCAAGAGGGTTTTTCCGGGAGTGGGTTTCAGGTTTTTAAGAATGTCCCTTAGAGACCCAGTTTGTTTGCTATGTAATTAGAAGAGCTTTCAGAGTAGCCTTGCTTCTCTCATTGTTCTTATGATATGGTCACCGAATGGGTACCTGTTGGATCCCCTTGCTCTGCTGGAAGTCTCCCTTCTGCGGGAGAGGGTTAGGTCCCGGCGGAGGTGAGCTGGTGGCGAGCATTCCGGGGCTGGTGAGACCAGAAGGAGAATGAGCGCTGTGCTGTTTGGGGCTTTCTGTTTCTCTCTTCCAGGTTTCTCTTTTGTTTTGCTGTTTTCATCTGTGTGGTTGAGGTTTAGCAAATGGTCTTTATTATTCTCCTCTTTAAAAAGTAATGTGGAGGGAAGGTAGTTGGGTTTGGGAAATAAGTCATTTTCTCTTTTTCATTTTTCAACTTTTCATTCTGCTAGCATCATCTATTAAGTGGCCAATGGGAGTAACATCAATGTCCTTTTCTTTTTGGTTTGTGGGCACTTGTCACTTCCTTTAGTAGCAGTTGGTGTCAGTTTTTTTTTCCAGGGGGGTTGTATCTAGCTCATCTATTAAAGATAATGTTTATTCTATGATCAACTCATGCTTTAGACATGACCAGTTTGTCACTAATAAGCTACCCTCTGAGGCTTGAGGGATGTGAGATTTGTTCTGAGATTAGTCTGCAAAGAAAAGTGATTCACCCAGCTATTTTGTGATAGACATGAGAGTGTATCAAAACAATTAGCTGTTTTGAAGAAAAAGGAAACTGATGAGAAGCATTAATGGGGGGCTGAAGGCTTATTAAAAAGGAGGTGAAGAAATATATAGGACTGTGTATGGGATTACCAACAGCCGGGTCCACAAGCTGTCACCTTTGCTCAGGTGTCATTCCATGTTAGCATTTACTGCAAAATATAAATTCGGACTGAGTTTTAAACCTACATTTTTCTATCTTGTGCTTCTGTATTATTTCATCATGCATGAAATGTGCATTCCAAAATGAGGGACCAAGGGATTTTTTTTTGTGCCCCTGGAGAATTTTTGTGTATAGGAGGATTTTTATTTTATTCTTACGTGGTAAATTGGAAATTTGCATTTAGTAGGGAAAGACTTAACCTATCATTTCAAATCTGGCAATGATTCCAATTTCTAAATTGGAAATCATAGCTTTCTTTAAAATAAAACTTCTTAAAGTATGTGTTTTAGATGCTGGCATGGTATGTACAAAGATTAGGTGCTAGTATTTGTTTTCAGGATTTCTCTTGAAAAGATGTCAGAGAAAACGGTAACCTCATGATGTTCCACATGCCTAAAGTCTTACCTGACTTCTTCGCAATATCAAATATTTTTCAAATATTAATAAATACATTTCAGATTGAATAGTAGCTATAAATATTAAATATTATTGGTCATTGTGTTTTTGGAAACATGTTCCTTCCTCCCTTTGAGGTTGCCTTTCTTTCCTCTCTTTTTTTCTTTCCTTAACTCCAGTTTGCTGAGCACCTACCCTACCCTGTGCCAGGCCCTGTGCTGGATGTGCAGAGGAGAAGGGCGCAGGAGGAAAGCCATGGCACTTCTCTGACCCTTCTTTTGAGGTTGAGTGTTCCCTGGGACTCATCCTCAACCTCTGTCCTCTCCACACTTCTCTTTATTCTTGTTCTTCTTGAACAAGAGTGAGATCATTCGTTTCCCATGACTTCAATGCTTCCTTATATGTTGATGAATCCAAGTTTACAAATCTGTCTTTTCTCTTTAGTGCTGAGGATATTTTCAGAGATGAAGGGGCACTTCAAGCTTAATATGTTCAAACGGAATGATTTCCCTCCCACCCCAATTCCTGCTCCCACTCCTCTGCCTTCTCCTCCTTCTCCCTGCATAGCTGTATTTGTCACTTTTGTTAACAGCACCTCTATCCCCTTATTGTCCTGAGCCAAATACCTAGAAGTCACCCCAGATTCCTCCTGGTTCTACAGCCCAACTTATGGACCATTGACATACTCTGTCAATTCAACTGCAGAAACATTTCTAGAATCCAGCTTCATTTGCTGTTTTTGCTGCTTTCCCATTTCTTTTGATGCCAGTCTGTGTCATGAGAGTAGCCTTCCTAAAAACTGTTAGTGTGCAGTTGCATTGGGAAACATAAGGGACCGGTGACAATGGAGAAGGGGGGCTGGATTCTAATCTTACCACTCTACCGAGAGACCCTTTTTACTTCCCCATTACCTGCAGCATCAACCACAGGATTTTGACTGTAGTGGTGCTCTGTGTGACCTCACCTATCATATGGGGATACTCATAATCCCTGCCCATAAAGTTTTGGTGAAGATTAAATGAAATGATACACGTCAAGGATTTAGCACAAGGCCAAGTACCCAGTGAATGGCAGTAATGATAAAGGTGATGACTGCTTCAAAGTCCATTGTTTCCTACCTTACCAACCCCGTATCACACCACTCCCCTTCACCCCCTTGGCACCTACTTTTCATGACTGTCACTGCTCCCCAGACCTTCCCTTCTCTTTCACAACACTGGGTCTTTCCACATGCTGTTCCTTTCTTCACCTCCTTACATTGCCTGTCTTCACCTCCTTACATTGAGCAAACTCTTCTTTTCCTTTTAAAAGTGCCCAACATGAAACCACCACCTCTGAGGTCCTGGCAACTCCTCTCCCCCTCCCTCCATAGTCCTCCACCCCTCTCATAGCCCCTGCCTTGCCATTCTGGCGACCTTTCTGTGGGTCTGTCTGTCCTCATCTTCCCCTGACTATGCGCTATTAAAGGACAGAGAGAGAGGGCCTAATGGCCCTTGCCTCCCTCCACCCAGTCCAGGCTTGACCTAGAACAGGCACCTGAGAAGTATTTAATGATTGGACACTTATTAGTAGGGATGGTTCTCAAATTTGATAGGTTTTCTACTTCTGGAGAGCTAAAAATACATAAAAAAAAAATAGTAATAGCTTTCTTTTCTTGAGTAGTAACTTTGTGGTTAATTTCTTCATAGGGATGACTTGATTTAGTTTGCTTAATGAGCCCGTGAGTTACTCTGATTGCCCCTGTTTAGAGATGAGAAAACCAGGGCTTAGAAGGGAGGGGAATTTGCTGGAGGTTATAGAGCTAGCAGGATCAAACCCAGAGGTCTGACTCCAGCAGTGGAAGAACGGGGAAGTGAGAGGGGAAGGAAGACCACACAGCCAGGGGACGCGTGTCTGGGAGAGAAAGGCTGGTTGAGGCAGAAGAGGGTGAATATGCACAAGAGGGGCAGCAAGACCAAGCTAGGCACGGGAGAGAAAGGTCAGAGGAAAGGGAACTCGGAGACCACTGCAGGGCATAAAGGAGGAGGAAGCAAGCAGGGTTCCCACTGCTTTAGAATTCTGTGGCTGGGTAACAGCTGCATGCCTAACAGAATATAAACAGAATTCAGTGTCGACATGACAACTCACTACAAAACACAATCTGATTTACACCATACAGGAAATAGAATAATTTATTGTTAAGGCAGGGTAATTGGATATGATTGCTAAGTAATTTATACGTTTGGCTGTGCAAACCGTCACTTTTACACATTTACACACACAGACTGGCTAAAGCTTTTTTACTTGTGCTTTTGTCCGATATCAACAATCTGCAAGCACTGTGGCTGTTGGCAGCTGCAGCTGTCACTGACAGCACATATGGTTAAAACATTATCTACACCTCCTGCCCTCACATCACACTCCAAGCTGCACACACGCAGGACAGAGGCCCGGGTTATTCCTTATCCCTCTCCAGGTTCACCTCCCCAGGCTGAGATTTCCCTGCGCTGGCGTCTGCCTTCCTTGGGTCGTAGAGCTCAGTTTCAGCCCCCCATCCTTCCGGGGTCTGCCTTCAGGGTCCCTGGGGACTATTCCTGGGCTGGCAGGCAGGGTCACCAGCAGAAATGACTGTGAGGTTGCTGTGTCCAGGGTGGGAGGACTCAATGAGGCCTTTCTTTTCAACCTCTGGGAATCTAGGGCCAGAGGGGAGAAAGGGGCACTGGTAAGGCCAGAGAAGATGGAGGGTGAGACGAAGAGAGAAAGGGCTGGTTTCCTATTCCTGCCCTGCCAGCTTTCCATCCTCAGATCCCTCTACTGCTCAGCAGGTAGGCTTTTCACTGAGGTTCACCCAAGCCCACCCTGGTGCTGGCCTCGCAGGCAGCCCCTTCCCATCATCCCCTCTTGGCTGGGTCAGTCCTCAGACAGAAGGTGATTTGGGTTGGAAAGCAAGTGCCTTAGTGAGAAATATGAAAGAAAATTAGGGAAACAGAGAAAGGGAACTGGGAGATAGAAAGAGGAGAAAAGGGAGGGAGTAGAAAAAGAAAAGGCAGAGTGGGGAGGAAGGAAGAAAGGACAGGGACACGTTTTTGTGGAGTTAACTGTGTGTGCACGCACGCTGAGCCTCACAGCGGCTCTGGGAGGAGGGCGTTGTTACCTCTACTGCAGGTTGGAAGGTAGAGTGTTAGCAAGGGTGAGTGACTTGGCCAGAGTAACACAGACAGAAAGTGATGATCTGGGATTGGAGTCCTTTAATCCTAAAAACCTCTCCTGCATCGTATGCTGTCTCCAAAGAGGAAGAGAAAGCAGGTGTGGGAATGAGGGAGGCAAGAAGAACAGAACTGAGTATGGAAAACAGAAGGAGAGGAGGGCAGGGGGTAAGCCTGGACTTGGGCTGGAAGCCGTATGGGTCCTTTCCCGCTTGGCCCATCTTGTCCCTGAGTCCTAAGCACTGGAGAGAGCCCGCTGCTCAGGGGACGCAGAGGGTCCCCCCAGTGGGGTGCTCCAGTTCCTCCTAGACCCTGAGGGGAGACAGGCAGGGAGGGGCCGCCTGGGCTCTCCTGGTTCCGATTGCTCCTAGCGCCTCTCCACCTGCCTTGGCCAATTCTGTTTCCCCTTCTTTTCCAATCTCCTCCAATTCCTTTACCTTTCCGTCACTCTATGTCATATTTTCAATATTTCTCTTTCCACTCGTTTTGCCCCCTTAGTTCCTCTGCATGGCCCTGTCTTCCCACAATAAACCCCTCTTCTCTTTAAAGTCTATTACCCCTTCACATGCACCTCCTTTACTTTACTGCAGAATGTCTTGAAGGAGTCAGACGCCCTGTCCTCACTTCATCCTGCTATTTATGTAAATGCTTTGACAAAGGAAATCCAGAGAGCTGCCTTCCAGATAACTGATATTGGATGAGCGCTTTCATTGTGTGCCCCCTCCCCACACAGCAGCCCTTCAGGGTAGGTTCTGAGGCTCCCAGAGCTTATTCTCCCCCCACCCCGCCCACCAATTCTGTCATGAGTTAGTGGAATCCACCCAAGGTCAGGCTGTTTGACTCCAAAGGACAAGCTTCCAGCCACCACAGCCGGCTGCTCCTTGAGCGGATCAGTGGGCTGCTCTGTGGAGGCTTCTTGGTGAGTTTACCATGGCCGGACTGGGCTGTTTGTCCTGCAGATTTTGGACCATAATTCAAAAGCACACCAAACAGATCTATCTTTCTGGGTTAGACTAGTATTAACTCAGGAGACTGATGATATTAAATAAGAATGGCAAGCTATTAATATAAGATGTGTGATATAACTGTCAGGAGGACTAGAATGTTCACTTCAGCATGTATGACTAGTGCAATCTTTCCCTGCAGGCAGACTTCTGTGGGAAAGCAAGTAAGTCATTATCAGCAGGTTGCTTGGCAATCATGTAATTGGAGCAGGGGGAATTAACTATAATAAGTTGATTGTTCAATGGTCTGAGATCATTAAAGGGAATCTCCATTTTAATCCTTTGCTTAAAGCGTTGAGTCACCTGCACCCAGGGGTACCTGTTTTCACTAGAAGTAGAGACCATGTGGATCCATAACATGGACATGACATCTTCTTCCGCACACAGCTGCTCAGTTACCTTCTCCAACTTGGATGTCTTCTTACCGCCCTCAATCTCAAGAGGTCTGAAACCAACTCATTTTTCCTGAACTTTTACTTTGCCACTTTTCTTGTTAGCAGAATTATTTTCTGTGACCAAGGGTCCAAACCTGAACTTGGAATGTAAACCAAATAATTCTTCATGCAAGCATCACTTTCAAGTTTTTTTTTGTAAAAAAAACTCATTGCATTTTAAATTAAATAAGGTATGTAAAGCCCTTAGCTATTACTTCTTAGCTACTCCCTTCTCTCTCTTCCTATTTTCCCTTTACCTCTTTCTTATAAAAATCTCCTAGGACTTTTACACAAGGAAACCACCATTTTAATCCCTTGTATAAGATGAAACCAAGGGTAAGATAAAACCTACCTGGCAGCTTTCCTTTCTCCATTTCCTCCACTTTGGGGTGATATCAAAAAAAGGAGGACTGTATTCATGCAAATATTGTTTGCTTCAGCATTTGTGAATGGTTGAATTTCAAAATCTTAAATTCCTACTCTACAGTTAGGTTTCACTATAGTAAAACCTTTTTCTCTCACCTGATTCTGTCTACTCTTATTTCCTTGGACCTTCACTGATCCAAAAGTTCGAAAAAGGTGATTTTTTTTCTTTACTCCAACATGCTCTAAAGTGGGTAAGTGTCAGCTGGGGTATTTTGGTGAGTTGATAAATGTGCAAGAATGAAAGGTCTAAATTTCACTTCCTCCAAGTTAAACTAGAATTTGCTAGATTAAGATGAGTCCTCTGTTAAATATGCCTGGAACTGCCACTGTTACAAGAGAAGGATTGGATTGGAGGAAACATGGACCTGAATATCAACTCTTAATTTTTCATTGTAATTTTATGTCTCAGAGAGTAAAAAAATTTGAATAAGATCATTATCAAGAAATAACTTTTACAGTTCTTAAAAAATATTGTTTAATTCACACAATGATTACCACTCTATGAAGTAGAGAATATTTTCTACAAAAGCAAAAATGCCTAAAATTTAAAAATGGGTTTATCAACATCTTTACAATAAAAGTTTTTAAAGGCATGGTAGAAAGTGAAATAAGAGAAATTAAGAACAACGAAATAGCTGTATGGCTTAAAGGTAATTTTAGGAAGGATCTGGTATTGCTTTATGTTTGTTTAGGGGTTTTTAAAACGAGAAGTGCTTTCAGGAAGATCTAAAATAGCAGAGGGAAGGTGTTCCATGGATGTTTTCTCTTTAGTTACCTTTATATTATACAGATATATTTCAGTTGATCTTTGTACTTGTTATCAGTCAGTAGTAATCTCTCCAAGCAATGTAATGAACCAATCAGGAGAGAGAAAGAAAGTTGGCCAGTGGCCAGTACTCTTATTAACTTCCTGGGAGACTGGATTTCTTTCTTCTGCCTGCATTCTTATTGCCACCTGTCAGGGTGCAGAGTTCCTCTTGTCATCTTGCTTAAAGAAGTGTTCTTCCTATCTCCTGCTCCAGGGACTGAGCCAGTGAAAATACAATGTGTTCACTAGTCCCCAGAGAGTTTTCAAGCCCTAACAGGTTGGCTTGAACTCGCTGATGAGCCATAACCCTCTGGCCAGATGGGGCCACCAAATCCAGGTATCACTGTCCCAGAATCCATCCATGTTTTTCCCTGCTGTCATTTTGTATCTGTTATTGTGACAGCTTTTTTGGGAACAAAGATGTTGTTTCATGGTTGAAAACCCATTTTATCTGTATCATTTCTCACAGAAAGGCCTTACCTCAAAAAATGCTTTTTGTGAATATTTTTTTTTAGCCAGAGTACCTCCTTTTGTCTTCCCTAAAGCTTTGCAAATTTCCCCCTTCTTTCTGGTGCTCTTCAGCGTGCCTGCAACCCTCTTCCTATTGCTGACCGACTTCTTCTTTATGTATAGTTACTGTATCCTGCCACGCCATTTCGTTTCTTTGAGCAGGAAGCAAACAAGCGATTTCTCTTTCTAACTGAAAGAGCGTGCATTCAGTACCTCTTGCCGACTCTGTCTTGTGTTTGCAAAGGTGCCTGAGTTCATTTCCACGATCTTTTGGGTTAGAGATATTGGAGATCATTCATTTGCTCTTGTATTTATTCCTTCTAAATCTGTAATAGAATCTACCATATGAAGGAAATTAGACCATATGGAGGGAAAAAAGAAAGTTAATAATGACATTATTCTGGCTTTCTGTAATGACCTGGAGAAGACTATACAGATGAGAATAAATTGAGTGGCATTTTGTTTCTCTAGAGCCCGTCTGATAATTTCCTCTCACATGCAGCTCCTGCAGTTTAGCAGTGGTTCCCAGCTCTGGCTGTGAGAAGGAATCACCCATGGCACTGAGTAAAGGGCAGATGCTAGAGCTTCACCTATGAGGTATTTTGATTCATAATCAAAATTGGGATATATTAGAAAATGTGGCTCAATTTTAATGCCAAGTTGAATGGTACCCTGTGCTTACCTTAAGTAGTTCCACATAGTATCTATAATACAGTAGATTATTTTTGTATAGAATTATTCTTATCTAGTTTGATTAAAGCCTGATAAATGGAATCTCTTATCCCTTATTGTACTTCCTCATCATCTAGATTTGACTAGAAGGAAAGCTAAAGAAGGGAAATTGATGGTTAATAAGCATTTTTCAAATACTAATGATGTGTCTTTTTCTTGTTTTCTTATGCAGGTCAGCTGTTGAGGCCTAGTGAAAAATAATCAAATGCAATCATGTTTTGCAGTAAAAAGAAATCGCTTGGTAAGTACTGAGTTCTTCAGCTGACCCAAAGTGAATGATTTTTAATTTTTAATTTATTTTCTTTTGGGGGTATAATTTATATAAAAAAACACACAGAGCTTAAGTGTTCAGTTTGATGAGCTTTGACAGCTGTGTAACATCTGTATAACTTCCACCCAAAACAAGATATGGAATGTTTCTATCATGCCAGGAGGTTCCCCTGTGCCCTTTTTCATTCATTCTCCCTGCACTCCACACAACCATCCTCTGACTTCTGCTAGATTCGTTTTGCCTATTTTTGAAACCAATATACATGAAATCATACAGCATGTACTTTTGTGTCTGCTTCTTTTCTCAGCATAAGGTTTTTTGATATACATCCGTATGGCTATATGTATCCACGATCTGTTCTTCATTTTTTCTTTCAAGTCAATAGTACCTGGTATGAACACGCTGATATTTAAAATGAAATGCATAGTTAGAAATAATTTTGGTTTATGATATTAGGAGACACATGTTGTTTTTGGCTGGGTCATTGGTCTAGCTGAACATTGTTAATCAAAATCTAGTTTTAAAAATATAGCTTCCTGACCAGAGTATCAATGTTCTCTCTTGTCTCTAGTTTGTTGATGGCAGGCTATTACATAATTTTTCCTTCAAGGTGCAATTATTCAATTTATGATGGGTTTTTTCTTTATTTTTGACCATAGATCTTTTAGATACTAAATGCTGGGTTAGAGTTTACTGATGCTCTGTCCCTCCTCCTAATAAGATCTCTGACAGGTATAGTAATCTACCTCGATAGGCAATTATTTCATGGTGAGCCCCTTCCCTTGTTGGACGCTTACCCATTGCAACATTCAGTCTCATAATGAGTTGAAATCCTTCTCAGTGTAGTTCCCACCCTGAGGTCATTAGTTATACCCTCTGGTGCCATCCAAGAGGCTAGAATTATTGTCATCATTTCTCCTTTTTCAAATGAAGTGATTTATTTATATTGAATCACTAGTATAATCTTAACATAAGAGTTAACCATCTTTAACAAGGACAAGTTTCCAAGAGGATCTATTGTGACAGAGTTTTATGTTCAGTCTCACTCTTTTAAAAGTAATCTTTATGTATATATGAATGTATTAATATATATATAAAAGTAAGCAGCTTTTATAAATAAAATTAAGAAAACAGAAGTTGTGTAATTGTACAATCCAGACTTAACCACTTGAGGCTGCCATGCTGTACACCTTTAGAGGGTTCTGGTCACAGTGGCCTCTCCTGATGTGTTCATGTATTTTCATCCAAATATATATTCCTAACTGGTATTATGTTGTACATTATTTTGAAACCTGCTTTGTAGACATAATACTGTAATCACAGATACCTTTCATATATTCAAACATTTCTCTATGACATTACTCGTTTTTACATTATTTTGAAAATGTTGAATTTTATAAAAAAATTAAATGATTAAATGATCATCCAAAAAGCTTTCTCAAATTACCATTTTGTTACATTTGCTTCCTCTCTCTCTCTCTCACCTACAAACACACACACACTTTTTTTTTGTTGTTGAATTTGTTGAATCATCTGAAAGCAAAATGTAGACATCATGTACCTCCAGATACTTTAGCAAGAACCTCCTCAGAATAAGGACATTCTCTTACATAACCACAATATTGTTACCACACCCAAGAAATGTCACATTGATTGATAAATGCATTCCACTTTTCAATTCCCCCCCCCAATTGTCCCTAAAGTATCTCATCTCTCAGAAGTGGTTTTTATTTTTGGTACAGTATCTAATAAATGTTCACACATTGTATTTGGCTTTTAATCCCTTGATTTTCCTATAAGTTTAGAACTGTTTTTTGTTACACTGAATTTTGGAAAAGTCTAGTCCAACTCCTAAATTGATTTGCTTTGAATATTTTTGGCACAAATACTAAAAAGATAAATTTATTTTTTAGTGGCCAATTAATTAATTAGTTAATTGACAGTGTTTTGATGAGGAATACAACTTTCTGATCTTCCTCACACAGAATTTTATTTTACAGACAAATAGTTTTTGCTGTGTCATGAGGTTAAATGTTTTGGCCACATAGCTGGGTCTGTATCTGCTCTGGTACTGATTTACAGAGAAAGTTGAGGCCAGTCTTTTTCCCTTGAACTTGTTACAATGGCCTCATGACTTGAGGGACTGACATCCATCATACCATCATGACTAGGAATGATGTATCTTTAGGTCATTTTAGTTCCTGTCGATCTGGCCATAGACTAGAGAGCTTTTATAACCTAAAATATTCATTTGTTTATGCAGTCAGTCAACAAACTTTTTTGAGCCCCTGTGATATGCTAGGTAGTGTTGATCTTTTTGGACTTCAAGTAGCTTTTTACGATTCAGTAAAATACATGTGTTCTCACATGATTTACAGTGGTGACAATACCTTAAAATATATTTTACTAAACATTCCTACAGTGGTATATTTGTCAGAAGAGCACAGACTGGAGACCTTCCTATTAGCTGGGGTTGTTAGGGAGGAAAATCTTGCAGAAATGATATTTTATTGCAATGAGATATTTAATATCTGCAGCATTTAATAAAGGTGTACTTACATCATCATGAAACTTGAGCCATTAATGATGTATGTGAACAAGGCAGCCATGGTGTTGTGGGAAAACAATAATTTTCCTGCAGTTATGCATTATTGTTTATTACCTCCTTACTCATATAAATCTCACATTCTTCAAGACATGAAAAATTCCAGCTAATTGACTCAAATATTTAAAACATTGTGACTATAGCCTATTTTCTGCTTGTTCTTTGTAACTTACCCTTTCTGTATAGCTTGTGTAGGAGGCCCAAAGATAAGTCATTTTAAAGCATGGATGTGTTTTTCTACAAAGCAATCAGGAAAAGCACTGTTCATGTGTAAAGTACCTAATTCAGATTTCTTGTAATTCAGTAATATGGGAAGCAAAATAGTAGAAAATTAGAAACTTTCTTTAAACTAACTAAAGCTGCTCCTGATTCCAAAATATGGGGATTGTGCAGCCAGCACGCATTACTCCACAGGGAAACCCAGGAAAATATGTTTATGAGGTGTGCAGTGGAATCAGACCAAGGTCATACTGTATCTTTCTTGAGCCCTTTGTGGGTCCCTTTCTCCAAAAAACATTAAAAATCAGTTTTATAATTGTGTGGGTACAAAGACAAATATGAACCAGGTTGGATTCATTCTTATGTATCCATTCTTATTATATTCATTTTTTATTTCTGGTTTTAAACTAAATGAAAATTTAAACATTTTTGTGGGCCTCTGTAAGGTGAGCCCTAGCCACTGATCTACTGTGACTACAAATGAGGTCGTGTTTCAGTTGAGGTTTATGTACCTGCTTCTCGGTCACTGTTTCTGAGTACATACCAATTAGCATGTACATATCCTGGGTTGGGCCTGCGGTAGAGGGTTGGTTAAAAAAAAAGATGAATGAGACACAGAACCTACCC
Source organism: Manis pentadactyla (assembly GCF_030020395.1). Lineage (NCBI taxonomy): Eukaryota > Metazoa > Chordata > Mammalia > Pholidota > Manidae > Manis > Manis pentadactyla. Next base: position 99,030,047 of record NC_080029.1, on the reverse strand, counting down.
ATTATTGGCATTGTGTCAATGCACATAAAAATACATATGTGTGTATTAAAATATACATTTAAGGAGTGTTATTTCTCCTTGTGTCTATCCCTTTTTGAGCAACAATAACAAATTCCAATATTGTTTCTCAAGTATTTTTGCAGTTACACTTATGAAGGAATTAGTTTTTATTTGAACTTGCTTTTTGTCTACTATAGTTATTTGTAAAATTGGATCTAGTTTTGTCAAAATCATCTATTTTCTTAGTTGAACTGAAAATGAGGTCATTGGAATGAAGTACCGATCAGTACTGGCCAGGCAGTGACATACCGAAGACAGTGCTGGCTTCACTAAAGCTCTTTTGTGGCTTTGGGGTTAGTATTTGCTAACAAATTCTCTTCTACATTTTAATAACTTTTTGGTGTTCAGAGGGAAAAAGGGCAGGGGAAGTTTTCTTTGATACCACTAGGGATGAGGGAGAAATGCTCACACCCTTCCATTTTACCATACTAAAATTCTGTGCAAGGAGATGATGGAAATTATTTCAGGGATTCTGAACCCTTGCTGCTCACCATAAGTTTTGCAGGGCAAAAGCCTTCCATTAATAGGTTATTAGCTTTTATAACTGGATAAAAGGGGGAAGCAGCATTGGTGTTACTGGTCCTAGGTATGTACTAGACTTTTATCTTTTGTTTAAATCTCTTTGAAATACAAGTCCTTTTTTTCCCACAGAGGGTATGCTGTATACTTAAAAGTTTTCTATCATAGTTACTGTGCAGAGTTGCAAATAGGAGTGTAGAAAACATGTCTTCTGGCTCGCAAGCATTTCCCAAGTTTGTGTGCTGCTCTAAGTTTATTCAAATGAGATTTTATGTAGGTCTTGAGCAATATGATGTTTTATTAGGATATGAGCTAAGTTAGGCTAATGTGAAAAACAAAACAAAACCAAACACAAACAGAACCACCAGTCACTGGCGACTTCCTGAAGGGGCTCAGCATCATTCTTTCTCATTCCCTGTGGATTTGTGGGGTGGTGGCTGCTCTTTCCTTGAATGCTCTTCTTTCTTGGCCTGCATGACCCTCATGGAAAGTCTCCTTCTCAGACTAATGTGACCGTGTCTCCTTCACCGGATCCCAATGGTGGAACTTTCCCCGGTTCAGTCTTGTATACTTCCCTCTCTCTCTAATTTGTTCCTCAGTGTATACTCCTCTTCCATGTTGGCTTCTGCTCGTCTTTGCAGATGTGACAATCAGTTCTAAGGTGTCCGTTGTCTAAGGTGTAAATGTTACACCTTATTTCTGCCTGCTGCAGCTTTTGATCTAATACTTCTAGTAATATAGCTTTAGGTTGCATAGAATGGCAAAACCTGGTAAGTAGAAGGATCTTCAGTCATCTTGTCTACCTTTCTTCCAACTTAACAATCTATTCCTATAGTGATGCTGAATATTTTCCTTGAATTCCACTCTGACCGAAGTTCAAGAATCTAATTTAGGAGATGGCTCATTTTCTGTTTTGCCAGTAAGTTCTCCTACATACTAACTAGAATTTCATATCCTTGTAAAGTTCATTTTCTGTTCTGACTTTTAGAATACCACAAAATATCTGTTTTACCAACTACCAATTAAAGATCATCAGATGGTTGAATATCTCTCTCATATTAGCTCTCTCACAGACACACCTACAAGAATGTTTGGCCAAATATATGGGCACCCATGGCCCAGTTAAGTTGACACATAAAATTAACCTTCACAGCCATATTTCAGTCTGTCAAGATAGTTTTGAATTTGTTTATTTCTCCTTTAGTTCTGTCAGTTTTTGCTTTATAAATTTTGGGTCTACATTATTAGATGCATAAAATTTAGAGAATCATATATTCCTGGAAGATCAGTCTTTTATTATTATGGAATGGCCCTGTTTATCTTTGGTAATGCTTATTGTATAAAGTATTTATCTGATATTAGTGTAGTCATACCAGGTTTCCTTTGATTAATGTTTACACATTATATATTTTTTCCATCTTTTTATTTTCAACCTTTTATTGTTCTTAAATTCAAGATGCTGCATACAGTGGTTTTAAAAAAAACAATTTGACATACTGACTTCTAAAGGGAATATTTTATCCACTTACATTTGATTTCTGTTTTTCAAAATTATATTTCTATTTTTTAGTCTTTATTTTTAATTTTAAAAATATTTAGAAGTTTATTTTTTCAGTTTTATTAAGATTTTGTTTATACATAAGTTTTATTTATATACATACGTCACTGTATAAGTTCAAGGTATACAGCAGGATGGTTTGATTTACATATATTGTGAAGTAATTACCACAATAGGTTCAGCTAAATCCATCTTTTTGCAAAGGTACAATAAAAAGAAAAGAAAGAGGGAAAGAATAAAGAAAAACTTTTTTTCTCCTTGTGATGAAAATTTTAAGGATTTACTCTCAACAACTTTTCTATTTATCTCATATAGCAGCGTTAGTTATCGCCATGATATTATGCATTATATCCCTAGAACTTATTTATCTTGTAACTGCAAATTTATACCTTTGGCCACATTCCTCTAATTCCCCCCTCCCTTCACCCTGCCTCTGGTAACCACAAGTCTGGTCTCTTTTCTCTATGAAAAATAATTTTATTTTTGGGTTTAGATGTAACTGAGATGATACGGTATTTGTCTTTGACTTGTTTCACTTAGCAAAATGCCTTCAAGTTCCATTCATGGTGTCACAAGTGATAGGATTCCTTGGCGCAAGCCCAGTTTTGGTGCCACATCCAGGGCCTGGAATGGAGAGTGCAGGTGAGGTAACCTGAAGCTTCAGCTTCTTAGCTTCATGGTAAGTCGGCCTCTGGTAGTGATTTGAGGTCGTAGGCGTAGCAGGGTGTGTGTGTGAAGATCAACCAGGGCCCTGAAGGCCTTTGTAAAAACTCGCTTTTCTCTTGAGTTGCAGCGACACTGGACAATTTGAGCAGAGGAAAGAGATGATTCTTGGAAGGCAGATTAATGCCCCCTCCCCAGAAAGGGCCATGTCCTAACCCTTGGAGCCTGTGAATATGTTACCTTACATGGTACAAGGAACTTTACAGATGGGAAGGTTATCTTGGATTACCAGGTGAGCCCAGTATAATATTAAAGGTCCTTATAAGAGGAAGGTAGGAGAGTCAGAGTCAGAGAAGGCCATGTGGTAAGGGAAGCAGAGGTCAGAGTGATGTGGCCAGGAGCCAAGGAATGCCAGCCACCTCTAGAAAGTGGAAATGACCAAGTACAGCTTCTCCCCTAGAGCCTCCAGAAAGAACTTAGTCCTCTTGAAATACCTTGACGTTAGCTTCTTGAGATCCATTTCAGGACTTCTGACTTCCAGAGTAATAAGATCATACACTGGTGCTGTCTTAAGCAACTAAGTTTGTGATGATTTGCTAGAGCAGCAGTAGGAAACAAATACAGTTCTAAAAGGATCATTCTAGCTGTTCTATTGAAAATAGATTATAGGGGCAAGGGCAGAAGCAGGGAGACCCAAGGGGAAGCTATGGCAGTAGTCGGGGGCTGGGGACGGAGAGGTGAGGTGGCTTGGACCAGCGCATGGGCGAGGAGGGGGTGAGGAGCGGACAGATTTCTTTTCTGTCCAGAGTTCTGGTTCCAGTGCAGCTCTTTTAAAATGTGTATTATCTGAGTGCATCAGGAATAGGTAAATAAAGCAAGGCTCCTATTTTTTCTTTTGGTTTTTCCACACTTGGTCCAATAAAGGAACAGCTGAGGAGAGACTGAAATGTCCTCTTGCAAAGTCCATATTTTACCCCATCTCAGGTGCCGATCTGCCTCTACCAAATTCCTTCTCTTTTCAGTAAATGACTTCCGTGTAGCTTGGATAAGGTGCTTGGCAAAACAACCTCCCGCACTCTACAGTTTGTATGCAACTACGTACGTTCCCTTCAGAGCTGGCTGGCACAGGTGGGGTGCCTTCTGACTATTCATCTGGATTAGGCTTCTCCCCCTCTATTTCCCTGCTCCCTAGGTCTCTCTGCTTCCTCTCTGTGTGGCTATTCGTGGGCATAATTACCCTTTGAAGGTGATTGCTGTCCTCTTTGTTGTTCCTTCGCTGTCTAGAAAAGAGCCTTGCTCAGAGGAGTTCTGTAAATATTTCTGGAATAAATCACTTGGTCTTGGCTCCAGTAGATTTTATTTGCCACATGGATTCAGGGATCTGAGACACAGAAACCAATATGTGCTAAAGAAACTCAGTTTAGAGCCCCATACATCTCTAAATGACAAACACAAGCTTTGGAAAACACAGCTTGCTGTGTAACCCCTGAGGTATTAAGCTGGCAAGAGATCTCAGATTTCCTTCCCACATGTCTCTCTCTTCCACCTCGGGTTCTTTCTCTCACTTTGTGATGGGGGGCTTTCTTTCCCTTGGACGGCCAGAATGTGTCTCACAGTAGAAAATTAAAGGTCCTCTGAATTATTTTAGGTTCTTATGATCCTTGCGGTAAATACTGAATTTTTTTTTCTTTGTGAGTGAAAAACATTCAGATCCTGGTCCAATCCATGAAAATGTAATTTTTGCTATAGATAATCACATGACAGAATGTAGAGAAGAAACCAATAGTCTAGCACTAGGCCCATATGAGAAAGGTTGCAAAAAAAAGCAGGAAGTTTGGCACAGGGGTTTGGGAGAGCATGCTCAGCGAGGACTGCCCGAGGCTCCAAGGAGAGAGGGCAGATGGCTTCTCTAGCATGGCCTTCATGGCCAGGCAGGCAGAGAGAAGCCCAGGAGCAGTTTTATGTAAGAGGTCACAGGGCCCCCAGTTAATAAGGAGGGAGCCTGTGATTTGAAGTGTATCCTGAATGCCATCTTTGGTGAGAGAGGCCTCTTCTCCCTCTGTGACCTCTGGACACAGGCAAGCCCCGATCTGCAGTTGCCCTGCCATCTCTGCACAGTGCCACTCCTTATCTTCTTATTCCCAGAACCTCTTTCAAGCCTCTTTTACAAGGAAGGCAGCTCAGTGTTGCAAATCTGACCTCCTGCATGATTTTGCTAGGCCCTTATTTTCCTCATTTGTAAATCAGGGGTAGTAACAGTGTGTCTCTGATAGGATTGTTTTGAGGGTTAATGAAATAATGCATGTGAAACCCTTCATAGAATATCTAGCTTTTAACAAGTACTCAATAAATGTTACATGTTCTTATTATGTTGTAGTAAGTCTCACATCTCCAGGTGTGAATTTATATTTACAGAAAGCTATATGCTGAGGGCTTATAGGAAGATTTTATTAACTTTGCTTGTAACATAACACAATTCAGGTATGCTAGGAGAAGAATGACTTGGTAGAAGTTTTCATATTTCTTTGTGAAGCTATAGTAAGCCATGGGAGGAATAAAGCTCTCAATAAATCAAATTTTCCAAATATCTGGGCCTGAGGAGCAAACTGGCTCAGCCAAGAGGAAGACAAACCAAGCCCCTCCAGGAGTGGTTTGAAGCCCCCAACTCTCTTTCTGCCTGGGTTTCTTGTCCTCTGTGAGGACAAGAATAAAGAAAAATGTGGGAAGATTTTTTTTTTTTGCCTCAATTCTCTTTAATTTGCTCCTTCAATGTCAGTAAGTCCCAGCAGCTGCTGGTCACCCCTGGGTTTCAATAGGAAACCCCAGTTTGGGACACATATTTTTCCGTTGTATCAGAATGTGCTTTTGGAGTCAAATCAAGAAATCTTGGAGGCTGGGGAACTCTTTTCTTTAAAGCTCTCCCAATCCTGTTTCTTTCCTCATGGCTTTAATGAATTGCTTTGGCTGCCAACTACCCAGACCAGATTGTGAAGAATGAAAGAATATTAAGAAAGGAAAAAGCTTCAGTTATTGATTTGGCTTGAGGCTATATTTCTGAGATTTCTGACGCAACCCGAAAAGCCAGTAACAACCCCAAACCCCATATGACAGTCCATGTCTGGAGACACTCTTCAGTTTTTGAGTTGGGACCAGCTGCGGAGGAAATATCTGTGTCTGCCATCAGGGTTTTAAAGAGACCCCAAAGTTTTGGTGGTGCTTCATCATTTCATGATTTTGGGGATCTAAAGCCAACTGCCTGAAGGCTGTCTCCTAAACCACACTTGGTGAAGGACAAAATGCTAGGAAGTTAATTGAAGAAAGACAGTTGTGTTCATTAATTAGGGACTTGGAGTTGCTGGGACCCTTCACAGGTCCAACGGAAGCCTCCTAAATCTTCCACTTGATTTTCATTTGTTATTAGCTGTTGCTTTCACTAACTAGCCCTAAATACAAAGGTGTTATGAATTATTCATAGACAAACAAATAAAAAATGTAAGTGACTTTTCTTTTTTTGCCACTGGAAATGAAAGCTGGATAATGTTTAATTTATCATATTATGAGGGAGAAGAGGCCAGATTTGGAGCTGGGTGTTGCCTGTTAGAACCTGGAGTAGCATCAATGGGCATTTTCCAATTTCTACTGAAAATATTCAGAAAATTACTTCAGACACTTTTGAGAAATAATAACGAAAGCAACTTTAAGACTGACTATCCAAGCTTGGGTGATTTCTTTCTTTTTTTTTTTTTTGTTAACCAATTTTCTATTTTTTCATTACTTTTGAAAAGGAATTTTCTGGTATTTTTCTGCTCACAAAGTGCTTCCCACACATTTTCTCATTTCATGATGACAACACCAAGTGGCATAATTTTACTGAGGAACTATAGGTAAGGAGAGTTCATGAGTTAAAATGTGCTTATACTGATAGCTGGTAGGAGATCTTGGGACTCTTGCTTTAAGATCCAGGCCTCTTTTTTCTTTTATGAGGGCTCTTTCATCAAAATCTCACTTTTAATGGGTCCCAAAAGTCTTGCTAACAGGGACCAACATTTTGATTGCAGTTAAAAATTTCCAGTAGACAATAAATAAAACCGAAATAGACTCATAAATAGAGAACAGACTGGTGGTTGCCATAGGAGAAGGGGTGAAAAGATTGGTAAAATAGGTGAAGGGGGAAAAATTAATGTTTGGTATCTTGATCTGGGTGATGGTTGCATGAGAGTATACACATGTCAGAATTCATCAAGCTGTAGACTAAGATTCATACATTTTATTGTACGTACCTCAAAAAAAACCCCAAAACCTACCTATCTGGAAAATAAATCTCTGACAGAGTACTGTTATGTCCCTCCTATCTTTTAAAATTACTTGTTTCTTGGTGATCTGACAACACTTGCGATGTTCTAGATGCATCTCTTCCATTCAAATGGAAAGATAAACATCCGTACACACATTAGTGGATATGATTTCATTCTCTGAAAACAGGACTAGCTCAAACCTACTATCATCAGCCCTATCAGATAATATTTTCAAGGACAGAGGGGGTAGGCTACACCAATTATCCTGAAAGTAAAGTTACTCTTTTTGGTACTGTTCCCTAACATTGAACTGATTTATAAGTGACTACTTCATAAAATGGCTCAAAGGTAAGCATTCTATGAGTGCTTCAGTGACTGAGACAGATGTCAAATTATATTAGCCTTTACAAGGTTTGCAGATTGGAAGCTACATCCATCATCTTATAGTAGAGTTTTGAAGACTTAATTACCTATTTTTTAATACTCTGGAACAGATTCTAAAAATGTATCTAAGATAATTCTACCTCTGCTAATAGCTATTCTCTTAGTTCACTGAAATGATAAAGGATGGCTTCCTATTCAGCACATGTCTTTGTTAGCTTACCAACTATTAAAAAGAATGGTAACCCTACTTAGCAGCTTGATCTTCTGTCCTGAGGATCTGTTCTCAGCTAGCAAAACATCATAGCATCTCTCTACATATTTTCCAGGAAGTTCAATCTGAAGCTCACAGTCATTTAGTATTTAGCATAAATGCTTTTGAGAGAAATAGTAATTAGGATGATTGCTTGAAGGACATGCAATTCATTTATTCATCTAAATATTCTAAAATACATTCCTGAATTTAATCAGCTCTGCAGAGACCCTAGCACTGGGTCCTCTGAATTGTGTTTGGAATGATATCCTTAGGGTTGTTACAAAACACAGCTCTAAAAACTCATTTTATATTCTTTATATCAAGCAATGACTTCTTTATGAGGATTTCTTAAAGAAAATTATTGTTTCAGCTAAGGACTAATACATAATTATACTTTTCCTGAGAAACTGGTTTATTTTACCTTATAGACTGTGAAACAAAATAAAGACAAACTTTCTCTCTTTCTGTAGAATTTGTGGCCCATCTGGAACAGATATGTGGATCATCATGTGAGGCATTTTAATTTTCATTTCTCACTCCCGTTGATCATCATTCTTGCTTCTTTATCTTCTACTCCACTTTACTTAAGAAATTTAAACTATTATTTTCCTGATGTACATTCTTGGGTAGTTATATTAGAGATGGGTTTGTATGTAAACAATGTTGCATGTCTGAAAATGTTTTTATTGCGCCTTCACACTTGATTGACTGGCTGAGTATAGAGTTCTAAGTTCATAAACATCTTTCCTTACAACTGGAAGGCATCACTCCAGTGTCTTCTATTGTCTTTGTTGCTGATGAAAAAGTTCATGTTGGTCTGATTCTTGTGTCTCAGGGCCAGCCATTTTTTTTCCTCTGGAAGTTTTTAATAATTCTTCTTTGTCTTGGAGCTCAAAATTTTAAGATTTTAGTCTGTGTGTCATTTTCATTCATTCTGAATAGCATTTCGTGCCCTTCCACTTTAAAGAGTTATGTCTTACTCTGGTGCAGGCAAGTTTTCTTTATTAATTTGATTATTTCCTCCCATCCATTGTTTATGCTACATTCTCTTAAGTGTTTTTTCACATTTTGTGCCTTTCTGTCATTTTGCTATATTTTTAAAGATATTTATTTATTCAATCTTATTTTCCATTCTGTCCATCCTACTGTAGAGTTTTCCATTATGTATTTTTAATTTTCAGGAACTCTTTCTTGTTTTCTGGATCAGCTTGTTCTTGTTTCACGGATGCCATATCTTCTTGAATATCTTCAAGATACTTATTAGATTTAAAAAGCCAAGAAACCCCTCTCTTAAATGTTCTCTGCATTATTTCTTTTTCTTGCATCCTTCTCTTTGGTGCAATTGGTTTTTCTCAGATGTCTGGTCACTTATGATTGTTGGTTTGTATTTACAATAAAGGATTAGATAGATGAGCAATTTCAAAGGTCTTTTAACCTGCCAGGCGTTTCCTTTAAATAAGAGGGCTGGTGATGTAGCCAGCCCACAGAGAGGTTTTTCTGTGGGTTGCGGTCCATTCAGGATGCTATGATAGAATACTACAGACTGGATGGCTTATAAACAACAGACATATTTCTCACAGTTCTGGAGGCTGAGAAGTTCAAGATCAAGGAGGCAGCTATTTGGTGTCTGGTAAGAGCCAGCTCCCTAGTTCCTAGTTCCGGTCTGCTTGCTGAGTCCTCACATGATGTGAAGGGAAAGGGAGCTCTCTGAGGCCTTTTCTACGAGGACACTAATCCCGTTCATGAAGGCTTATGACCTAGTCATCTTCCAAAGACCCCCAAATACTACCACATTGAAATTAAGTTTCATCATATGAATTCCGGAGGAATACAAACATTTAGTCTACAGCATTGTGGGTTAGTCAGGCAGTCTGGCAAATCCCCCAGCTGCCTCGGTAAGGCAGAGTTTACTAGGGCCCAAGTCTGCCGTGGCTGATGTGGAGGTTGAGAGCTGCTTCTCTTTTAGGCCTGAACACCCACCCGTGGTTACGTCCCCGGACATTTGCCTACTGTCTTTAGTGGGAAAGGGAGGGGGCCTGTGGGAGGGTTCACCTAGCCTGTTATTTATTTAAAATTTTTTATTAAGGTATGATTGATATACACTCTTATGAAGGTTACACATGAAAAAACAATGTGGTTACTACATTTAACCATATTATCAAGTCCCCACTCATACTCCAATGCAGTCACTGTCCATCAGTGCAGCAAGTTGCCACAGATCCACTATGTGCCTTCTCTGTGCTACACTCTTCTCCCCGTGATCCCCCACACCATGTGTACTAAACATAATACCCCTCAATCCCCTTCTCCCTCCCTCCCCACCTGCCCTTGCCCACCCCTCCCCTTTGGTAACCACTAGTTCATTGGTGGAGTCTCTGAGTCTGCTGCCATTTTGTTCCTTCAGTTTTGCTTCATTGTTATACTCCACAAATGAGGGAAATCATTTGGCATTTGTCTTTCTCCACCTGCCTTATTTCCCTGAGCATAAAATCCTCCCGCTCCATCCATGTTGTTGCAGATGGTAGGATTTGTTTCTTTCTTATGGCTGAATAGTATTCCATTGTGTATATGTACCACATCTTCTTTATCCATTCATCTACTGATGGACACTTAGGTTGCTTCCATATCTTAACTATCGTAAAAAGTGTTGCAATAAATATAGGGGTGCTTATGTCTTTTTGAATCTGAGAAGTTGTATTCTTTGGGTAAATTCCAAGGAGTGGGATTCTGGGGTTCAAATGGTATTTCTATTTTTAGTTTTTTGAGGAACCTCCATATTGCTTTCCACAACGGTTGAACTATCTTACATTCCCACCAGCAGTGTAGAAGGGTTCCCATTTCTCCCCATCCTCACCAGCATTTGTTGTGCTTAGTCTTTTCAATGCTGGCCATCCTTACTGGTGTGAGGTGATATCTCATTGCAGTTTTAATTTGCATTTCCCTGATGATTAGTGATGTGGAGCATCTTTTCATGTGTCTGTAGGCCATCTGAATTTCTTCTTAGGAGAACTGTCTCTTCATATCCTCTGCCCATTTTTTAATTGGGTTATTTGCTTTTTGGGTGTTGAGGCTTGTGAGTTCTTTATATATTTTGGATGTTAACCCCTTGTTGGATATGTCATTTACAAATATATTCTCCCATACTGTAGGGTGCTTTATTGTTCTGTTGATGATGTCCTTTGCTGTACAAAACCTTTTTAGTTTGATATAGTCCCATGAGTTCATTTTTGCTTTTGTTTCCCTTTCTCGAGGAGATGTGTTCAGGAAGAAGTTGCTCATGCTTATATTCAGGAGATGTTTGCCTATGTTGTCTTCTAAGAGTTTTATGGTTTCATGACTTACATTCAAGTCTTTAATCCATTTCGAGTTTACTTTTGTGTATGGGGTTAAACAATAATCCAGTTTCATTCTCTTGCATGTAGCTGTCCAGTTTTGCCAACACCAGCTGTTGAAGAGGCTGTCATTTCCCCATTGTATGTCCATTAGCCCGTTATTTAGTTATTCTAGAGATACTCCAAAACTCAGGTGATGAGATAATTTATTGTCCAAACCAAGAAGGATACTTTTGAGAGTGAGAGGGTCCTTGTTAATATTTTGCCAAGACAGTAGGCATGAACTGCACTGTCACCCTATCTCTAACAGACTCTCAACCTTTGTATTTATCAGCTGAGTTTGGAACTTCTTTGCGTGGACCACTCTTCTAATTCTTTTGGCTAGAATTGTTCTCATCCTTTTTTTTTTTTTTTGTCGAATCGATCCCATCTGACTTTTATGTTATTTTCTAGGCTTCTTTAAAATTTATGAACCTCTGCTAGTCCCCACTCTTGTTTTCCAGCACTGTTACGTTTTTCTTCTTTTAAGAAAACATGTTTCTGTGATTTCAGTGGGAACTTACAGTGAAGGGAGGTAGAAGGACATGCTCAGTGTGCTCTCGTGGACTGGAAGCTTTTTTATTCTACTTTAAACACATCCTGGCTTACTGTATTTTGTACATCCTTGAGTATAACTTTACTCTTTTATGAAACCAGAGAAATTCAGTGATAACAATTCTGCAGGAGTGAGCTTACACCAGGAAATCACACATCCATCGGTGAGGACTTTCCTTTCGTTACTTTCACATCTGGTAGGATTCCAGGATGCAATGAAATATTAGGCATTATATTATTGAACCTCTGAAGCAATTCTCAGTGGGGGTTGTTCATGGGGGATTTGTTTTCAGCTTCCCCTTATTGCCAAGAGAGATTTCTATTCCTTCACACACTGTTATAGCACATGGAAGAATGTCAATTGCTAAAAAGACAATTCGGGCCTAGCATAGCCAGGTTCAAGGCAAAAAAGTGTAGGGTCTAGAACCAAATTGAGAGTTTTGCAGAGTTTAGTGAAGGGATGGAAAAATCTGTCACAATTTATCCATGAAGAAGACTCAGTATAGAAAAAAAATCTTACTGGAAGTATATAAGCAAAGATGAAGGTTTAAATGATAAGGACTTAGAAGAAAAGAGGACTTCCTAACTCTAACAAGGTCTCATGGGACAAGAGTTAATGTGGACATCCAGAAGAGGTTCTAAACTCTCCTAGCACAGAAATTACTCCTTTGGCCACTTTAGGAAAGGGCTATTCTCAGTCCCTGGGGAGGGTGATTACATGGAGACACTGGACAGGAGTCAAGATCCTGGTGTTTGGAGTAAAATTAGATACAGAACCATAGAATTCTGCACTTGGATGTGCTTCATATAAATGTGAAATTTAGAAATGATAATCATCTGAATGTATATGATCTAAACTAAAGCCAATTCATATACAATTAGCATATCTGATTTTTGATTTACAGCTGTCAGTGGGACAGGTTCACCTTTGCTAGAAGAGAACCCCTTCTCCCCTTCCCAATAGCATCCACTGTTTTCCTGCCGGCAGTTTTACTATGACTGGGTTAAGGTAGGGATGTATAAACAAATCATCCAGCTTTTTAAACTTTTAAGTTCCCTCACCCTCCAAATGCCATTTTGGGCCTTGATATTTTTGCTCTTTGTTAGGTAATCAGCAAAAAAGAGAGGGTGGTGCTTTTATAGCCAGGGTTTGAAATGTTTCTTTCTGGGGATGATTTGTGGAGAGGTTGCTTCCTGGTAGGTTCTGGACCTCAGTTACACCCTGTCTGAGCAAACCCGCTCAGGTGTTGTCGTCTGGGGACAGCATCTAGTATTGTTCTTATTAGCAATTAGGTGAGCTAGCCTGGAGAACAGCGGCAATCCGAGGACCTGATTGTGTTACATGGGTGAGAAGGAAGCCATGGTAGGTGGATGTCAAACAGACAAACATTGCAAATGGTAGCAACCCAACCATAACCGAAGACATTGTAGTGTTTATCAGGAGCAGTCCTCAGAGGTGCGCTTTCTACCTAAGAACTGAGCCAAAGGGGCTGTAAAGACATATAGATTCCTCTTGGTCTTTTGGGAAAAAGTGGTCAGTTCTTCTAATTGGTGGTGTCTGGCATATGGGGTCGGGGAGTAGGTGACAAAATATATTCCTTTCTTCTTCCCTCCCTTGTCTTTCTCACATCCCTTTTATAGCCAGCTCTTCTCTTTCCTCTTCCTCTTCCTCTTCCTTTCCTGTCCCCAACATGTGCTTCCAAATTAACTTTCCACCCTCCAGTCTCCTATATCTCTGTGGTTGCATGTGCCTTCTCTAAACTCAGACTCTTACCACTATCTCTATACATTTTACCATCTGTCACTTACCCAGTTAGAGAATTGGGATTAAGGGGACCCCAGTGAGATGGCTGAGTCACTTGCCATGAGAGCCTAGCACTGATAGCTGGTGGTTACTTTGCTGCTCTTCTTCCCAGAGCTTTCAATATTCCACCACCGCACTTTTGTCAACTCTGGATTCAGTAAACATAGAGCAAGAACTTGCTACCCTTACTACAAAAACATGCTCTGCTGGGTTTCTAGGCACTGTTTTTTCTTTCCCTTTGAAAATTTTAATTTCTTCACTATCATGATCTTTGAGTTTGTTGTCTTTTTAGTTTGTTATCTGTATTGGTGTTTGCATTTGCTTCCAGAAGATATTCTGTATTTGGACTACTTCCAGCTCAGGACATGTCTTAGTATACTGATAATGTGGAGTTTCCTCTCACTATGCCTGGGTTGTTTAGAAATACCACCTTTGACTCTCTGAGTGTAAGAAGTCAATGACCTCACTGGCTGCTTCAGTATGGTTTTGTTTGGCTGTTATATTTTTTGACTTTTTAGAAAAAAGAAATCTCTTTTCAAGGGCAGCATTTGACTTTCAGCAGCTCTGTCTCCTTTAGGAAGGACTTGAAGTTAAGAGAAAGGGTCTTTGTAGAGCTATAGGGGTGTAGAAATTGGAGACACATAATGTTTTATTTTATGGCTGGCATCAGAAAAACAATGATAAACATTTCAACTTTCCATTTTGGGACTTTCCAACAGACGTTCCAACATTTAGGCTGGAAAAAACCAATGCCCTTCAAATTTCAAAGGAAAGAATTCTTGCAACCTTGACGACAATCAGAGTAACCTAAGTGATGTTAGCTTAATGAGTTGTATGTTTCCTTGGGTAGAAAATTAAATTTCATACCTGATTTCTCTTTCTTTTTAGAAGTGGAACGGATTGTAAAAGCCAATGACCGTGAACATAATGAAAAGTTCCAGTACGCAGTGAGTAGAACACACACAACACATGCATGCTGGGGTTGGTCTTACCTGAAGGACAGTTGGATTCATGCCTTCACCAAAAAGTTCCTTTGTTGGCCCGTTTTAGTAGCAGGGTGCTGTATGTTTCCATAAATACAGGTATTATTAATGTTTATGTGCTTATTTCTCTCCTGCACTAGGAGTGGTATGTTATATTGTTTGATATGGGAATATCCTCTTTCTGTTTTTTTTTTTAATGTGACAAGAAAGTTTATTTGATATAAGACAGTACATACCCAGACAGGAGTACAGGCATCCTCAGAGAGGAGGTGTGCTTAAGGGCTTAGGATTCTGTCTTAGAAGGCTTTCAAGAATGGGGCAAAGGGTGGGTGTAGGCTTGACATGTGGTCTCATGATGTCTGTCTCCAGTGAGGGACACTGTGTCATCATCCGTCATCTGTCCTTTTGATATTCTGTAAGATAAACTTAACACAAGGAATTTCTTGATCCTGTCCTACTCCAAGATAGTAGTTACCCTCGAGTCATGGGGACATATCATTTAGGATTGCCTGCCCTGCATTAAGATAGGGTAAGTTATTGACTGATTACCATAAAATATGTTAGGAATCTTACCTCCTAATTCCCTGGTTTTTAAAATGGAATCTTAGACTGAAGATGGAACCCCTCCTGTTCTTACTTTACTACTTATATCTCAGCATTTTTCACCACAGGCAGGAAAAATTAATTGTGATGCTTGCCGTGTGTCCCTGCCCTAGCTCATTCCCCCCTCAAGGAGTGTGGGCCCTGGAAATCTTTCAAGGGAAAGTTGGTGTTGGTCTTCCTTCTGTAACTGCTTCCTGCTGAGGAGGGCATTGTCCCTACCTATGGGTACAGAAGTTCCTTGCTGTTTGTCAGTGACAGAGAGGACATGGAATTGCCGCAGCAGTGGCTGAGATGGACAAAAGCACATAAAGGAGGATGCAACTAGGTTTCAGGATGCATCTTTATCAGTGTGAGGGATGGGTTGAGAATCTTGTCTGAGCAACATGTGGAGTTAGATTTTCTGCAAACTGGAGAGAACAGACTTGACAAGGAGATTAAGGATGCTTGGCTGAATATGAGGACTAGGAATAGTAAGACCTCAATTGAAATGATGGAAGAAAATTGGAATCATTTGGAGAGTCATAGCTAGATACTTTGAGGAAACCAGAATTCATGATCCAGTCCATTTCATAATGACTAGTATTAGAATTTAAAACCAATAAGGCTGCACTATTGAACATAGTTATTTTCTCTCTACAGTCAACCTCGTTTTTACTAGAGGTAACCATATTAAGATGGACTTGTTTGTAAAATAAGTTTAGCTTCAAAGCACTTGGCCTGATTATTTACATAAGTACATCAAGAACAGCAATTCATCACACAGGCTCTTTTAAATGTGCTTTGCTGGAAACTTTTCATAAGGAATTTCGGGTTGAAATTTTAAAGGTCTCTTGAGGCCAGGAAAGCCAAGTTAGAGACTTGCCATCAGGTTTCACTTGCAGTACCTGTAATTCCTCCATTCTCAAGGTTCCCAAGATATTCTGAGGTTCGTGCTCTTGCCAGGAACTGAACTTCCTTACTCACCTGGTAAAGCTGCTGAAAACCCGATAACCAAGGTACCAGACCAATTCTTCCAAGGGGCTTTATTGGCTCCATAAAGTCAACCCTAGTTCCTTAAAGCTGTCTGGTCATATCTGATTCTATGCATGTCTCTTCTGTTTTGCTTTGTTTTATACTCCACAAACAAGTGAAATAATTTGGTATTTGTCTTTCTCTGCCTGACTTTTTTCTCTGAGCATAATACCTTCTAGATCCATCCATGTTGTTGCAAATGGCAGGATTTCTTTTCTTCTTTTTTTGTTGTTTTAAAAGCATCATTGATATACAATCTTATGAAGGTCTCACATGAAAAACATTGTGGTTACTACATTCACCCATATTATCATGTCCCCACCCCCACCCTATTACAGTCACCACCATTAGCATAGTAAGATGCAATAGGCCCTACTTGCCTTCTCTGTGCTATACTGCTTTCCCCGTGACCCCACTGCATTATGTGCATTAATCATAATGCCCCTTAACCCCCTTCTTCCTTTCTCCCCACCCATCCTCACCACCCTCTTTTATTTGGTAACCGATAGTCTCTTCTTGGAGTCTGTGAGTCTGCTGCTGTTTGTTCCTTCAGTTTTGCTTTGTTGTTATATTCCACAAATGACTGAAATTATTTGGTACTTGCCATTCTCTGCCTGGTTTATTTCACTGAGAATAATGTCCTCCAGCTCCATCCATGTTGTTGCAAATGGTAGGATTTGTTTCTTTCTCATGGCCGAAAAGTATACCATTGTGTATATGTACCACATCTTCTTTATCCATTCATCTACTGATGGGCACTTAAGTTGCTTTTATACCTTGGCTATTGTAAATAGTGCTTTGATAAACATAGGGGTGCATATGTCTTTTTGAATCTGGTATCTTGTTCTCTTTGGATAAATTCCTAGGAGTGGAATTCCTGGGTCAAATGGTATTTCTACTTTTAGTGTTTTGGGGAACCTCCATATTGCTTTCCACAATGATTGAACTAATTTACATTCACATCAACAATGTAGGAGGGTTCCCCCTTTTCTGCACCCTTGCCGGCATTTTTTGTTCCTTGTCTTTCGAATGTTGGCCATCCTAACTAGTGTGAAGTGATATCTCATTGTAGTTTTAATTAAGTTAGCAATGTGGAACATCTTTTCATGTGCCTGTGGGCCATCTGAATTTCTTCTTTGGAGAAGTGTCTTTTCACATCCTCCACCTATTTTTTAATTGAGTTATTTGCTTTTGGGTGTTGAGGCATGTGAATTCTTTATATATTTTGGATGTTAACCCCTTGTCAGATATGTCATTTATGAATATATTCTCCCATACTGTAGGATGTCTTTTTGTTCTACTGATGGTGTCCTTTGCTGTACAGAAGCTTTTTAGTTTGATGTAGTCCCATGTGTTCATTTTTGCTTTTGTTTCCCTTGCCTAAGGAGATGCTTTCAGAAAAAAGTTGCTCATGCTTATATTCGAGATTTTTGCCTATGTTTTCTTCTAAGAGTTTTATGGTTTCATGACTTATATTCAGGTCTTTGATCCATTTCAAGTTTACCTTTGTGTATGGGGTTAGACAATAACCCAACTTCATTCTCCTGCATATGTCCAGTTTTGCCAACACCAGTTGTTGAAGAGGCTGTCATTTCCCCATTGGATGCCCATGGCTCCTTTATCGTATATTAATTGATCATATATGCTTGGTTTTCTATCTGGGCTCTCTAGTCTGTTCCATTAGTTTATGGGCCTGTTCTTGTGTCAGTATCAAATTGTCTTGATTACTGTGGCTTTTTAGTAGAGCTTGAAGTCAGGGAGCATAATTCCCCAAGCTTATTCTTCCTTCTTAGGATTGCTTTGGCTAATTGGGGTCTTTTGTGGTTCCATATGAATTTTAGAACTATTTGTTCTAGTTCACTGAAGAATGCTGTTGAAATTTTGATAGAGATTGCATTGAATCTGTAGATTGTTTTAGGCAGGATGGCCATTTTGACAATAATAATTCTTCCTGTCCATGAACAAGGTATAGATTTCCATTTACTAGTGTCTTCTTTAATTTCTCTCATGAGTTTCTTGTAGTTATCCGGTCTTTCACCTCTTAGGTTAGGTTTATTCCTAGGTATTTAATTCTTTTTGATGCAATTGTAAATGGAATTGTTTTCCTGATTTCTCTTTCTGCTAGTTCATCATTAGTGTATAGGAATGCAACAGATTTCTGTGTATTAACTTTTTATCCTGCAATTTTGCTGAATTCAGTTATTAGTTCTAATAGTTTTGGGGTAGGTTCTTTAGGGGTTGTTATGTACAATATCAAGTCATCTGCAAACAATGACAGCTTAACTTCTTCCTTACTAATCTGGATGCCTTTTATTTCTTTGTGTTGTCTGATTGCGTGGCTAGGACTTCCTGTATTATGTTGAATAAAAGGGAAGATGGGCATCCTTGTCTTGTTCCTGATCTTAGAGGAAAAGCTTTCAGCTTCTCACTGTTAAGTATGATATTGGCTATGGGGTTTCTTGTATATGGCCTTTATTATGTTGAGGTACTTGCTCTCTATACCCATTTTGTTGAGAGTTTTTATCATGAATGGATGTTGAATTTTTTCAAATGCTTTTTTGACATCTATGGAGATTATCATGTGATTTTTGTTCTTCTTTTTGTTGATGTGGTGGATGATGTTGATGGATTTTCTAATAGTGTGCCATCCTTGCATCCCTGGAAAAAATCTCACTTGATCATGATGGTTGATCTTTTTTTTTTAGATGTAGTTTTGAATTCAGTTTGCTAAGATTTTGTTGAGTATTTTCTTTTTTTTGATATCATTAATGTACAATTACTTGAACAACATTATGGTTACTAGACTCCCCCTATTATTAAGTCCCCCCAACATACCCCATTCCAGTCACTGTCCATCAGTGTAGTAAGAGGCAATAGAATCATTACTTGTCTTCTCTGTATATACTGCCTTTCCCGTATCCCCCCTGCTACATTATGTGTGTTAATCATAATGCCCCTTTTCCCCCCTTATCCCTCCCTTCCCATCCATCCTCCCCAGTCCCTTTCCCTTTGGTAACTGTTAGTCCATTCTTGGGTTCTGTGAGTCTGCTGCTGTTTTTTTCCTTCAGTTTTTTCTTTGTTCTTATGCTCCACAAATGAGTGGAATCATTTGATACTTGTCTTTTTCCACCTGGCTTATTTCACTGAGCATAATACCTTCTAGCTCCATCCGTGTTGTTGCAAATGGTAGGTTTTGTTTTCTTCTTATGGCTGAATAATATTCCATTGTGTATATGTACCACATCTTCTTTATCCATTCATCTACTGATGGACACTTAGGTTGCTTCCATTTCTTGGCTATTGTAAATGGTGCTGTGATAAACATAGGGGTGCATATGTCTTTTTCAAACTGGGCTGCTGCATTCTTAGGGAAAATTCATAGGAGTGGAATTCCTGGGTTAAATGGTATTTCTATTTTTAGTTTTTAAGGAACCTTTATACTGCTTTCCACAATGGTTGAACTAGCTTACATTCCTACCAGCAGTGTAGTAGGGTTCCCCTTTCTCCACATCCTCACCAACATTTGTTGTTGTTTGTCTTTTGGATGGTGGCCTCCTAGCTGGTGTGAGGTGATATCTCATTGTGGTTTTAATTTGCATTTCTCTTATGATTATCGATGTGGGGCATCTTTTCAGGTGCCTCTTGGCCATCTGAATTTCTTCTTTGGAGAAGTGTCTTTTCAGCTCCTCTGCCCATTTTTTAATTGGCTTATTTTCTTTTTGTTTGTTGAGGTGCATGAGCTCTTTATATAATTTGGATGTCAACCCCTTATCACATATGTAATTTATGAATATATTCTCCCATACTGTAGGATTTTTTGTTCTACCGATGGTATCCTTTGCTGTACAGAAGATTTTTAGTTTGATATAGTCCCACTTGTTCGTTTTTGATTTTGCTTCCCTTACCTGGAGAGATATGTTTATGAAGAAGTTGCTCATGTTTATGTCCAAGAGATTTTTGCCTGTATTTTTTTCTAAGAGTTTTATGATTTCATGACTTACATTCAGGTCTTTGATCCATTTTGAGTTTACTTTTGTGTATGGGGTTAGACAATAATCCAGTTTCATTCTCTTACATGTAGCTGTCCAGCTTTACCAGCACCAGCTGTTGAAGAGGCTGTCATTTCCCTTTTGTATGCCCATGACTCCTTTATTTTATATTAATTGACCATATATGCTTGGATTTATATCTGGGCTCTCCATTCTGTTCTACTGGTCTATGGGTCTGTTCTTGTACCAGTACCAAATTGTCTTGATTACTGTAGTAGAGCTTGAAGTCAGGGAGCGTAATTCCCCCTGCTTTATTCTTCCTTCTCAGGATTTCTTTGGCTATTCGGGGTCTTTTGTAGTTCCATATTAATTTTAGAACTATTTGCTCTAGTTCATTGAAGAACACTGTCGGTATTTTGATAGGTATTGCATTGAATCTATAGATTGCTTTAGGCAGGATGGCTATTTTGACAATATTAATTCTTCCTACACAAGACCATGGGATGAATTTCCATTTGTTAGTGTCCTCTTTAATTTCTTTTAAGATTGTCTTGTAGTTTTCAGGGTATAGGTCTTTCACTTCCTTGGTTAGGTTTATTCCTAGGTGGTATTTTATTCTTTTTGATGCAATTGTGAATGGAATTGTTTTCCTGATTTCTCTTTTTGCTAGTTCATCATTAGTGTATAGGAATGCAACAGATTTCTGTGTATTAATTTTGTATCCTGCAACTTTGCTGAATTCAGATATTAGATCTAGTAGTTTTGGAATGGATTCTTTAGGGATTTTTTTATGTACAATATCATGTTATCTGCAAACAGGGACAGTTTGACTTCTTCCTTGCCCAACTGGATGCCCTTTATTTCTTTGTGTTATCTGATTGCCGTGGCTAGGACCTCCAGAACTATGTTGAATAAAAGTGAAGAGAGTGGGCATCCTTGTCTTGTTCCTGATCTTAAAGGAAAACCTTTCAGCTTCTCGCTGTTAAGTATGTTGGCTGTGCGTTTGTCATATATGGCCTTTATTATGTTGAGATACCCATTTTGTTGAGAGTTTTGATCATGAATGGATGTTGAATTTTGTTGAATGCTTTTTCAGCAGCTATGGAGATGATCATGTAGTTTTTGTCCTTCTTTTTGTTGATGTAGTGGATGATGTTGATGGATTTTCAAATGTTGGACCATCCTTGCATCCCTGGGATGAATCCACCTGATCATGATGGATGATCTTTTTGATGTATTTTTGAATTCAGTTTGCTAATATTTTGTTGAGTATTTTTGAATCTGTGTTCATCAGGGATATTGGTCTGTAATTTTCTTTTTTTGTGGTGTTGTTGCCTGGTTTTGGTATTAGAATGATGCTGGTCTCATAGAATGAATTTGGAAGTATTCCCTCCTCTTCTACTTTTTGAAAATCTTTAAGGAGAATGGGTCTTAGGTCTTCTCTAAATTTGGTAAAATTCAGTGGTGAAGCCATCTGTTGCAGGGGTTTTTTTCTAGGTAGTTTTTTGATTACAATTCAATTTCATTGATGGTAATTGGTCCATTTGGATTTTATGTTTCTTCTTGGGTCAGTCTTGGAAGGTTGTATTTTTCTAGCAAGTTGTCCACTTCTTCTAGGTTATCCAGTTTGTTAGCATGTAATTTTCATAGTATTCTCTCATAATTCTTTGTATTTCTGTGGTGTCTGTAGTGATTTTTCCTTTCTCATTTCTGATTGTGTTTATGTGTGTAGATAAGTCTGGCTAGGGGTTTATTTGTTTTGTTTATTTTCTTGAAGAACCAGCTCCTGCTTTCATTGATTCTTTCTATCATTTTGTTCTTCTCAATTTTATTTATTTCTGCAGTGATATTTATTGTGTCCCTCCTTTTACTGACTTTGGGCTTCATTTGTTTTTCTTTTTCTAGTTTCAATAATTGTGAGTTTAGACTCTTCATTTGGGATTGTTCTTCTTTCTTGAGGTAAGCCTGTACTACAATATACTTTCTTCTTAGAATGGCCTTTGCTGTGTCCTACAGATTTTTGGGTATTGAGTTGTTGTTTTCATTTGTATCCATATATTGCTTGATCTCTGTTTTTATTTGGTCATTGATCTATTGATTATTTAGAAGCATGTTGTTACATCTCCTTGTATTTGCGGACTTTTTCATTTTCTCTGCATAATTTATTTCTAGTTTCATACCTTTGTGGTCTGAGCAGCTGGTTGGTACAATTTTAATCCTTCTGAATTTACTGAGGCTCTTTTGGTGTCCTTGCATGTGATCTATTCTTGAAAATGTTCCATGTGCACTTGAGAAGAATGTGTATCCTGCTACTTTTGGGTGGAGTGCTCTGTAGATGTCTGTTAGGTCCATGTGTTCTAATGTGTTGTTCAGTGATATTGTCTCCTTACTTATTTTCTGTCTGGTTGATCTGTCCTTTGGAGTGAGTGGTGTGTTGAAGTCTCCTAAAATGAATGCATTGCATTCTCTTTCTCCCTTTAATTCTGTTAGTATTTGTTTCACATATGTAGGTGCTCCTATGTTGAGTGTATAGATATTTACAATGGTTACCTTCTCTTGTTGGAGTGACCCCTTTATCATTACATAATATTCTTCTTTGTCTCTTGGTACTTTGTTTTGAAGTCTATTTTGTCTGATAAAAGTACTGGAACTTCTTTTATTTCCCTATTATTTGACTGAAATCTTTTTCCATCCCTTCACTTTTAGTCTGTATCTTTGAGTTTAAAGTGTGTCTATTGTAGGCAGCATGTAGATGGGTCTTGTTTTTAAATCCATTCTGTAACTCTGTGTCTTTTGATTGGTGCATTCCATCCACTTACATTTGTGGTGATCATTGATAGATATATACTTTGCCATTTCAGGCTTTAGATTTGTGGTTACCAAAGGTTCAAGGGCAGCTTCTTTACTATCTAACAATCTAACTTAACTCTCCTATTACCCTGTTTCAAACACAATCTAAAGGTTCTTTTTTTTCCTCCCTTCTTTTTCTGGGATTTCTTTTCTTTTTATGGCTGAATAGTATTCCATTGGGTATATATAACACATCATCTTTATCCTGTCATTCTATTGATGGAAATTTAGGTTCTTCCATATCTTGGCTAGTGTAAGCAGCTCAGTGATAAACATAGGGGTGCATGGTTTTGAATCAGGGATCTTGTTTTCTTCAGGTAAATTCCTTGGAGTGGAATTTCTGGGTCAAATGGTATCTCTATTTTTAATTTGTTGAGGAACCTCCTTATTGCTTTCCACAGTGTTTGAACTAATTTAAATTCCCACCAGAAGTGTAGGAGGATTCCCCTTTCTCCACATCCTTGCCAACATTTGTTGTGTCTTGCCTTTCGGTAGTGGCCATCCTAACTGGTGTGAGGTGATATCACAAGTAGAATAGATTCTTATTGAACTTATGTGAATAAATATACTGGCATAAAATATAAAGATACTCACTGAGAGGTTCCAAATTCTGGAGGGATTGGGTAGAGAGAGAAAGAGAAGTGTTTCAATTTTGTTTATAAAAGTTTAATTTGCTAAACTGTTGTATGTTAGCTTAAGAGAAAAAGTTTAAAAATAAACACACACATATATATTTTAAGATCAGAAACATTTGAAACAAAAAGTCATAAAAATTAAAATCATTCTCCTCAGTTTACTCATTGTTATGTAATTAATTCTTGCTCTGCTTGAATCTAGTTTTCTACTAGTTCTGAAGTAAAACAATAACTATTTATAAATGAAAAAAGACTTAAAAATGGGCAATTGACAAGGAATTTTGGTGATTTCTGTAATATGTCACAGTTCAATAATCTAAAATTTAGGATAATTCATTTGACAATGCTTCCCAGGTAGTTTTATATATCAAATAAATAAGCTGAATTAGGTAAATATTTCTCCTTTATGAGGAGAAATTAGTCTGACATGTCCCAGATACCCTCTGAAAAAAACCTCAAAGTTAACTAGAGGTAAAAAAGGATCTTTTTGAATTTGATATTGGGAAGTTGTAAAAAAATATCAAGTTTTTAAGGTACCAAGTAGCCATGAAACAGCACTTTTCCATTTATCCAAAGTGACAATAAAAGATTTTAAAAGCAAGTACAGACAGTTACATTGTTGTTAGCAAAGCCTAGCTCTTAGCTCTTTTAACATTAGGATTTTCTTTTCTTAAGTACCCAAACACCTGATTGAGGCATTAAGCACAAGGAATTATTCTGATAAAAAAACCCTTCACACTCTCTCAATATTAAGAGAAGATTAATAGTTCAAGAAAAAATATCCTTTTAACAAACAGAAAACAAAATTCTAATCTTGGTGTGTACTTGATAATTAGAATTTAAAATCCCTAGAAACCTCAATTTTCAGTGAAAACTAAGAA
The DNA here is from genome assembly GCF_030020395.1 of Manis pentadactyla. Taxonomy (NCBI): domain Eukaryota; kingdom Metazoa; phylum Chordata; class Mammalia; order Pholidota; family Manidae; genus Manis; species Manis pentadactyla. The sequence continues at coordinate 99,005,633 of NC_080029.1, read as the reverse complement.
ACAATTACACCTGCATTCTTTAGACTGGCAAATTTATGAATATACTTCATAAGTTCTAGAAACATGTGGTCTTCATAGTACAATCTTTCAATAAACACAAAATATGTTAACTAACAGATCCAAATTTGTCTTAGTGTCTCCATAATAAGGACGCCAAAGTGGATAAACCTATATTCAGTAATTAATGTTTCATTATTTTATCTTATTTGGAAGTAATCTAACTCATCAACTTGACTCATTACTGAACTTAGCAAAACTTTAAGGTTTCAGGTTACCAAAAAGATTTTCAAACTCTTTTTGAGTATACATATTGTAATACATAATTATTGTTAAAGAGTTTACCTACTACACCTATTTAGTTCACTTGTTCGTAAGAACCTTGCTAGATTGCCTGCAAAGCTTCATTAAACATCAAAATCACCCATTCTCCCAAGTCTTTTTGTTTTTTGAGAGATTTATAACATCAACTTGAATGACTTTAAACCTAGGCAGAATAAAAGTTTTCATTTTAATGCTGATAACCTTAAAGACATGCCTGTTTTAATTAAACTTAAATTTGCATTGATGCTGAATATTTTCTACCAGAATTTCTGAAAGGTTTGGAATCCCCAGTTATTATGAGCACTTATCTTTAAACCAATTAATTTTTAGCAATACCATCCAGAGGTAACATACAGACAGAGAAACTGATACAAAGATTTTCTAGTTACTCATATTCAATTGCAAAATAATGTTTTAATTAAGGGTCTCATTTAGGGGCCATTTTTTCTGCTTGGCAGTTTGTGTTGAAGCCAACTGGTGTTACAGAAGGAAATCAGCTTCTTTCATTTTAGCCCATCAAACTTAATAGTCTCTCAGTTTTTAAGAGTAGACCCTAAGGACAAGTAGTTTAGAGTGCCATTTGGGAGCCAGGGTGTGCTGCAGATGATTAAATTCTTTCATTTCAGGGAGTTCAGTTTAAAGACTTCCTGATTTTTGAGGATGCATCTTAGTGGGGAGTCAGTTAGAATGGAGGAGGTATCGTCCATGACTAAGTTGGAATCTGAAAGGAGAAAGGAGTCCACTACCACCAAGGGCAACCAGGTGTCCCTAATCCCCAAGAGGCTAGGGGTTGTCCTGGCGTCCCCAGAAACCCCAAAGTACCTGTAGATGCAGGTCATGTGAGGCACCCTTCCACACCTGGGCCTGTACCAGGTATGCACAGGAGGTCTTGCAGCCCTGCATTAGGCATGTACGGAAAATCCTGTGGCCCACCTGAGCATGCATATGTGTCCCTATAGCTCAACTCCATCCTTGGCTGTGGCCCTAAGAATGGGAGTGTGGGAGAAGGGGAAAAGGGTGTCAGGCTTTGAAGTCACGGGTAGGTTCCTGTTAATTGAGCATCCTGGTAACTTTACTTTCAATCACCCAGATGGGAGATGAAACATCTCGATGTGGCAACATCGAATTAGATGGGTGATAAGATTAGCCCAAAGGCCAAGGTCTCATCTTGGCTGTCTCATAGGGACCCCAAATGGCTTAAATCCTAGGCAACCCTGGCTGGCATAGACAGACCCAACAGACTGCCCATCCCAAAGGCGAAAGTGATAGGTGTGCAGGCAAGAGAAAGGAGTGCTAGACTGAGTCAGGGAGGAGGCACCAAGAGTGGAAGAAATGGATCCTTGGCAGTTGAGACTACATCCAATAGGAAGACTGTGCCATGGGTTAGGGTGAATTGTTTTGCTTCACAGTGTACCCTTATGCACAGACATTGTCTTGAGGTTGGTGGGTGGCCTAGAGCCAATCTAATCTGTTTCATGACCAGACTTACTGTAATTGGCAACCACCTTAGTGGCTTTTAAATGGTTGACCTATGCCTACCAAAGAAGCAGCAAAAACAACTGAGGATCCAAGAGAAAAAGACAAGGAGTACCTTATTAAGTGAAGCATAGAATTCCTCCTTACCTAGATGGTTAGTGAGTACCGTGTTAGGAGTCCTTTTGTGGTTGCCAAAATTTTGTCAGGCAGCTGCATCTAGGGAGGTCTCTCCCTGTGCACTAGGTAAAACCTCAACCTGGACAGGGGAGGGTTCTTGACTCTGACTGAGAAAGAATTCTCCAGCAGGTTGGATGAGTGTAGGTAAAGAAGGAATTCATTAAGGTTAGAGTAGCAGTGAATAGCAGCAGCTGCACAGGCAGCAGAGGGCAAGGGAGAACAGAGGGAGGAGAGGGAAGCTCACTGAACTCCTGCTCAGCATTGGGCACATCCCTTGCCACTCCTGAAGCCAGGTTCACCTGGTGTCCCATGTCCACTTGAATCTGCATGGTGTGAGAACTAAGCCCCTGTCACCCCAGGATTTGGGGGAGCTGCAGAGCACTGGATGGAGTGATATTATGTTCTGAGAACTTCCCAAAGGCAAAGAAAGGAGATTTCCAGGCAGGCTACTAAAGAGTATGATTGTACAGCTACGGTCTCATCTGAGTCACCCAAGTGACAGGGACTTGAAAGCCCGAATCAGAGATCTCAGTAGCCCTTCCCTACTTGTCTGAAGTAGGACAGAGAGAGTGAAGACTTGTGCTTAAGTCTAGAAAATTGGATGAAATAGGAAACTAACAGGCATTTAACACCAGAGGTGGAGGTTGGAGAGCTCTTGTCTTTATCATGGAAAAGAGTTCAGAGACAAGTGCAATTGGCTTATGCAACAAAAAAGTTTATTTGATACAAGACGGTACACACTCAGATGGGAGTGAGGGTAACCTCAGAGAGGAGGCGCCAAAATATCCTCTTTCTCAAGAATTGATGCTTAGTTCATTTTGATGCCCATTTGGGCATGAGAATATATAGGAAAAATATGAAAATGGACCTCTAAAATAATACTTGGTGATAGAAGTAGTGGTACTGGCTGATGGGTGATAAATGGTATTTGGGGGATTTTCTCTAAGTAAGTCAGACTGATTGTGGAAAAGTATATGTAAGAGAAAGTTCCCAGGTCCTGAACAATTGTATTTATCAAGTGAGTGGTGAGAATGATTAGTTAAAACTTGTGGGCTTTAAGCTTGTACTGAACTACTTTTAAAAAAAATGAGCTTTTTTCATTTACATTTGAAATATTTATTGTCTGTCAAGTATCTTGTGCTGTTCTAGGGACCTGGATACATTGATGAATAACTTCATGAAGTTATATCATGGGCCTCATAAAGATCTCATCTTTCTATGACTTAAGCTGCTACATGGAGTCTTTTATAAGCTCTAAAAATAAAACTGGTAGAATTGATTCTATGACATGAGGCTTATAAGACCTGCTATAAGACTGAGTATACCAGCACACTGAGTGAAAGGGAGTCTCAACTGAAAGAGGTGTTTGGTGACTACTAAGGCATAGAAGTGTGAGAGTCATGGGACAAACTTTGACAATGTCCATCCAGACACTGCCCAGAGGAGAGAGAGTTTTGCCCAAGGGATTGTTTTTAGCATTTTGTTCTTGTTGGCAGGTCTTTCCCTCATATGAAGTTGGAAGCATTGGGCTATTGTATCTTGATGCTATCAGATATTCAATAGTGGTAGCTAACACCTCCTCTTTTCTCATGCTGTGCTAATCATGTAAAAATGTATGATTGTAATTTGAGGTTCAAATGTAAGTTTCTCTATAGGGAGTCTGTATGCTGTCTGTATAACAGACTGCCCATTGTAAAATAATATACTGGCACTCTGATTGTATACACCAACCTTGTGAGCTTGGTTAAAGTAAGACTGCTTTGTGGGAAGGAATCCCTCTCAAGAGGCTGATGAACATGCTTTTTAGCCCAAGAGAGGGAGGGACTATAATTCCCCGTGGTGATTAATGCCACTCTGTGTGGCCTCCTGACATCTAGTCATTTAGCCTGGTTGTCACCAGATTTGGCCCCATGCCTTCCTGTCTGTTTTGCAGGCAGTTCTTTAACTGTCAAACTCCAAATCAGAGCACTAGATATGTGTATATTTTAAGACCTGAGGAGAAAAATGGTAATAAGTAATCTACTATTAGGCAACTACGCATTTACATATTGGCTGCATTTACCTGTTTTCCAATGTATAACATGTATTTTCATTCTGTGAGTAGTAGCTCTATAAGAAAAGCCATTTTTTATTCACATTTTGTAAGATTTCAGTCTATTTACAGTTATTTTTACTTTATTCATGAAATATTTAAAACTTACAGAAAAATATTGGAAATATTATTACATCATGTGCCTGCCATCCAGATTGACTAGATATTAACAATTTGCTATGATTGCTTCAGATCTTTCTTTCCTTTAGAAGTGGTAACATGCCAATGGTGCAGAGATGGTTTTCTCTCGGGCTTGCGTGATAGCGAGCAAAAGCACACAGATGTGTGGCTACGGTTATGTTTTCTGTTGGGTTTCCTAACAACAGCAAGACCGTAGAACAGTATTCCATGGCTGAAGCAGATCTAACAAGGCAGCTCGGACTCTGAGTTAAAACATACCAAGGAAAGAATAAGAATTATGGGTTGGTAAAACCAAGAATGACAAGAATTGAGAAAGGGAAGATGCTGAGCACAGAGGGACATGAGTATTTTACTTATTTACTGTGGTTCGGAGGCAGTGAACCAGGCCCTTGTACAATGAGCACGGGTCCCTTCTGGGCCTGGCTGGTAGTATCTTGATTTGGGAACTCCCAGCAGGATGGCTGGCCATACAGTGAGCAGGGGAGGGGGGGCATTCTCAGCCTCAGTCCATTCAGCTACAGATTGGGATAAATTGAAGTACTTATTTTATAGAGTTATTTTAAGGATAGAAGTACAGTAACAAGCAATCATATAGACTACATAGACTAACCTATCAGCTAGTCTATGTAGAGATGGGATTCAAATCTGTAGCTATCTGACTTTAAGGCTTTTAAACTACTTCCTATGTGGGATATCCTTTTCAGAAAGGCAGAAGCCTGAGGCCTTTTGCTCAGTCTTGCTCAGCTTTAAAGGATATTACCCTGAATGGAAATGCATTTGAAGAGATCCCAAGAGATATCAGAAGGAATTCTTGTAATTGGAGAAGTAATAGTCCCACTTAAAGCCTGAAAAACAAATGGAAATAAATCAAAACTTATTATGAACAAGATGAAAAGAGAAATGGTGAAGGATCCTCAAATGTGTGGAAAGAGTGTTTTGGGATAAGGTAAACCATAGTTTGGATTGGCCCTCCCTCTCTCTCATTTGCTAATTTGTGATCTCAATTTGTTTGTTTCTCTGAGCATCAGTTATTTCATCTTTGAAATAGGGAATTTCCTCATAGGAGTATTTACTAAAAGTTAAATGAGATAATTTATATAAAAATATTTGGTAATAGTAAGACTAGCCAATGTATATCATAAGCTTACTGTATAGTACACTCCATACTAAACTTTTTACATGGATTCTTCTTCTCTTAGACCTAACATGGCTGTGGGCAAGGACTTACAGTAAATTAGAGATTCCCTATAAGGCATTGGATAAAGTAAGATACTCGTGATAATAATGCTAGGAAGATTCCAAGAAATTGGCTAAAGGTGTAAACTTTTTGTAGCAGGTATCATGCCAAAAAATAAGCAAATCTATGAAGCTGAAGGTGTAGAAGTTGCTGATAAGTTACACAAATGATTCAATAGTAGAGAAACAAATATATCTAAAAACAAGAAGACTAACAGTTAAATGGTGGTGATAGTTGAGAGCAGCCCTTCCCCACCTTGCCAAATAAACCATGTGGAAATGATAATAATTCAGTGAGATATTGACTGCTAACCTGTTCTGTGCAAAGCATTCAATGAGTCCAGGAAATTTTCCTGACATTCTCAGAGTGGATATTGACAGATACATGGTTAACAGTGATACTACCAATAAAGATAGTGGTGATAGCTTACACACATACAGTGCTTGCCAGATAAAAGTCATGGTTCTAAGTGTGCCACTACATTGCCCTTGTGTAATCTCACAACAATTCTATGAAGAGAGCACTTTTATATTATCTTGTTTTTATATATGAAACATTGAGACACAGAGATCTTAAGTGACTTGCTCAAGGTAACATAGCTGGAAAATGCTTCCCACTCTTCTAGCTGGGAGTCCAGCTGTGCACCAGGTGGTTGGCACATACTGGTGATTGTCCACAAAGCCTAGCAAGAAGTGGGGTTCCACTTAGTAACTTATCTAAGGTCACACAGGTGACACAGCTAGAGTTCTAATTCAGATCGGCCAGATTCCAAAGCCTGTTTTATCCATGATACTATGTTGCTCTTTTTTCTTTTTATTAAGGTATCATGGATATACGATCTTATGAAGATTTCACATAAGCAACATTGTGGTTACTACATTCAACCCTATTATCGAGTGCCCCTCACACCCCACCACAGTCACTATCAGTGTAGTATGATGCCACAGAGTCACTGCTTGTCTTCTCTGTGCTTCACTGTCTTCCCCGTGACCCCTCCCCCACACCATGTGTGCCAAACTATGTTGCTCTTTTGACCAGTCCTGAAGGATAAACAATAACAGAACAAACAAAATCCCCAAATTTCCTCTACTTCCCTCACACACCTATTAGTAAGATTTTTATACTCCGGAGACAGAGGCAGATAAAAGAGATATAAAATTTTACAAATGTGAGACTAAGAATGACCTTAAATCTTACCCTTGGCAGTTGTAGCTAAGAACTTGGGAGAAAAATTTACACGAAGCTCAGACAAATGGTGGGATTTCCACAAGCACTAAGCCTGGCCAAGCAAGCTTTTCTCTGGAAAGGCTGAAGGAAGAATTTTAATACCTAGAGGACCTCAATTTATCAAGAAAGCCAAAGCATATTATAAAACACAGCACAGGCTTAAGAAAATATCAAAAGTGCTTTGAAGAGATAAAGGGATTAGAACATAAACAAAAGACAAGGTTAATGACTCTAAGTGAAATTAATTGGTACATTAGACACGATACTGTGAAAACTGGAAGGTCGGAAATATAAAGCTACAAGAGAGATTTCAGACTGCCAAGATGTATAACACCAAGTGGTTTGGGGAGTGGAGGGAGAGCGAGCCAAGTATTAGAATTATTAGTCTCACTAGAAAGGAGTTCAAAGCTGTCTCGGTTAATAATAGGAATGAATAATGGAAGTAATGAAAGCAGTTGTTGTATTAAAATGTGTTAATGTTACAGTTATTTGCCAGATTTTGAGAGTGAGCCAAGCAGCCAGACTCATTATCCTTATTAAAGGAGTTCAAACTAAATGGTAGAAATAATGAAAACAGTTGTAATTGTATGAAAATGTGTTGGTGTCAAAAAATGTCAGAAAAAAGAGTTAGATTAATTATGGCTATTTTCTGACTTCATTTAAAAAGAAAGAAATGATGTTGGAAAACATCGGCTTTTGTTTTCTCTTTCTCACATAGGCATAGGCACACTCTATCCAATTTTAATTTTCCTAAACTTGAACAGACTTCGAGAAGGGAGATGAATTCATTTGAGTATTGAGAAAGTTTTTCTGCGTTTAACTCAGACACTTCAGTAAAGCTGGACACCTAGTATTTGAATGTATTTCAGGCACAAAGGGAGATGGGGATCTCTAAAGGATTTTTTTTGAATTATTGATACTATTCAGGAGGTGCACTGGCTTTTAAAAGTTGGTGAAAATTTAGCAGTTTTGCATGCTTATATAGAAAGCCTTCCATTAAAAAATTGCAGTTGTAACACCTTAACTTATTCCTAGAATCTTAAAGTGTCTTGTTGATATCCTGGTTGTTGGATGGAGGCTGTTGTGGCTCTCTGGGTGTTTGTGCTTGGTGGAACACTGATTGTTTGGATTTTCAAGAGTGTTCCTTCAGTGTGATAACCACTAACTCTCAGGTACCACAGTGACATGGCCAGGACTCCCGTTAACACGAACCCTTTCCATTTACCTCTCACCCATTTAAATGGGGTTTTGTTTGTTTCCACAATTGCTTCTCTTTTCTCTTATCTCAGAATAAGTAGTTAAGGGTAGAAGAGAAAAAGTGGTTTGCATTGTTCTGGGTGTGTGAGCTTGGAGGGTCACTGGGCTTCTTTAGGCCCAAATTATAATGATGTGTCGGTGTTGTTCTGAGACCAGACTGGCAGAACAGTAGAACATGGTCCTGTGTGTGTGGGTGAATTGGTGATATATCGGCTCCTTTTTTATAGAAATAAAAATGATTTTCAAAATTCAATATATTCACCATGTGCCTGCTCTATGCCTAGCAATGTGTGTGTTTGTTGACTATTTTACAAAGAAGATTTGAAGCAATGTACAACAATAATAGAAAGCTTAAAGGGATGAAAATACACAGGGAAACTAGAATAGCAGGCAATTTTCAGGCGGCTCTGAAGAACATGCTGAAAGGCCCTATCTGATTAGACTGTCAATGTGTTGAGTGCTACTGGGGTTATTATTAAGAAGGGTCATAAATTCTACTTTTCACCTTTGAGGAGCATATATGGTCTACTCAAGATGCAAAGACGACCATGTAAGAATGAACTTGATAATAAGTGATGATGAAAAGGTAATGCCATATTCTTGCTGTGATGTGTAAGGGTTGGGGAGGGAGGGCTCAATGTGCGTAAAAGTGTTTGAGGAGGTATTGTCAGAGGAAATGGGAAATGATTTGAGTGTTACTTTGTTTATTTGTACCACAAATGTTAAGAAGGAGAGACCTGAGCAAAGTCCTGTAATGGGACCTAATTGGGCATTAGGGGTGTGTTATGAGAATTTATGGTTCAGGTAAACGAGACCAGATTGTTTAAAAAAAGGAGTTGGACAATGAGGTAATAGGCTCTTAGGGGCTGCGGAGTCACAAAGTGGAAAAGGATTTTATTTGCCCTCTAGATTAAATAGACAAGATGTCCAAATGGAAATGCCAGATTAATATGGAATGTAGTTTGGGTGGGGTTGCATTCATTAGGGATACCAGTTGGAAGGAGATACCTAAAGCTGGGAGAAAAATAGGACTTGTCAAGGCGTGATGGTGAACCAACCTCATAGTTAGAGAGGGATCCCAAGAAGGAGCAGAGAACAGCAAGGATTGAGGAAAACAAAGAGAAGACAGTGAGGTGAAAGCCTGGGTAAGGAGCCTCAGGAGAGAGGGCGGCAATGGTATCCAATGTTAGGTGCTCATGAGGTTAAGAACTAAGGGAAAACATCTTTAAATCAGAAGGAGGACCTAAAGAAAGCAGTTCGACATATTTTAAAAGTGGGGACTTGGAAGTCCAAGGGCTGGAAAAAAAAACATGCAAAAATGAAGGGAGTTGGGTATAGCCCACTCAATAAGAATTTGCAGTAAAAAGGAAGGATACAGTATAAAAGCTTTCAGGCTCACTGAAGTTAAGTGAAGCATTTCTGAATCAATCTTCTCACATATTTTGGCTATCCAAGTATGTAAAGTCTATGGAAAGGTAAAACTCTAAATATTTTCTTTGGGAGACTCTTGGGATATTAACATGTTGGGATACATCCCAGTTCTGCTTTAATCCCCAGCCTGATGGAAAATTTGGGTTTCTCTCTCTTTTCTTCATGAGCAGCATAGTTGCACTGGAGATCCTCCCCAGGAGGCTTGATAACCAGAGCAATTTATGCACCAGCCCAAGAGTACAGATGATGACAAGCAGTGTGACAAGTTGGAATCAGCCATGGAAAGTGCCAGTAACTTGCATTTGTTATGGGTTTCTGTTGTTGGTGGTTGCGTTTCTGTATTGGGGTGTTGTCATAGAAACAGTGGCTTTTTAACAAACATTGAAAATGCCTTCTGTTTTGTGTGCTGTTAATATCTGTGTAAATTATTCTGTTTTATAGGACAGAAGTTTTTATTTTCCCTTTATAAATAATTTACTTGTAGGAGAAAAGATAATTTTTGGATACCTCTCAAATTCATTTTCTTTCTGGGTTCCAGAGCTTAAAAGTATAAATATTTTATCTTTTTGACATCTGATTTATTGAAATAGTGCTATTCTTTGGCTAAGCATTTGTCCAGTTCCCTGTTTCCTTAATTTGGTTGATCTGTTTTGATCTTTTGTTTTAACCTCTGAATTCCTATTCCTAAATGTTCTGAAAGGGCACCTTCAGGTAATTAAAGAATCCAGTTAAACTCTAAAACTCTGAAATGTTTGTTATTTACCTGTTCCAGGCTTGAGATAATTTCAGTGTCCTCCTCAACTAGTTCCAATCCATCTGCTTTGTGAAGTAAATTTCAAATAAAACCACACAGATTTGTTTTCTTTTTTTATTTTACTTTCTTCATTGCAATGATACACAATTGAAAAGTTTCCAAACAATATGTTGGAATAAGAATATAATTGGAATTAGAAGAGCTAAAATAAGCTGAGTTTGATGTTAGAATCTAAAGAGTTCTATATAGCCTGGCTATAATGGAGTGGATTTAAACTAAGACTAAGAAATGAAAAGATGGAGCAGGAAGAAAAGTAACTTCCTATGTGGAGAGAGAATTACAAATGCAGCTTCCTTTGCTGGCAAATAGTTTGTGAAAGTTATCCATAAATCAACCACGTGGATAAAATTGGGCAAAGTTTAGTAACAATTGAGAGGTTAACGGAAAAACCACCAACCCCAACGGCTTCAAAGTGGTTTTTATCTTGGTTTGTAATTTTCTTCACTGAACCAAATAGTTTGGTGTTGTGAATCATATTATCAAAAGATGGTAACTATCACATATTAACATTTTTAAGTTGAAAGAGTAATCAAATCTTGTGTGTTAAAATTGTAGTCTCACATTCCTGTCCACTGTTACAAAACCAGTGTTCAGATTACTGTTGTATTTTATATCTGACTTTCTACGTAGTTTCTTAGAAAGATAAGCTATTTAGGTGTTGGAGTTAAACTTCAGGACACTTTAAAAATGATCCAAGGAGTTGGTTAGGAGCTATATATACGTGTTACATAAATGTATGTGGTTGCACGAATGTGTACTTGTGCGTAAGATTGTAGCTGTAAGGATCTGTATACATCTGGCTTGAACAGTGACTGTTCTTTGAGGAATTAAGCAGGGGATAACAATCAGATTCTTTTGTCTAGAACAGTGATACAAATCTCTAGCTGCAGGTACCCCTAATTGTTCACATCTCTAGCAGTCCTAATTGTTCTGGGTTACATGCATGTGAAGGCGGTCAGAACAGGCCTCCCCAAAATGTGCCACTTTGGCATGTGGACGAGTTTGAACTGAAGGCAATCAAGACCCTTGTGCCCCTCCCTTAAGTACCTAGGAAAATCTAGGTTAGGAGTCTTTACCAGAATGAGAATTTTTAGCAGAGATACGTTTTATCTGAGTGACCCATCTATGTGTCAGGGCAAACACCTGATCAGCAAGCCTGCTTACTGCCCTCTGCTTACTGCCCTCTGAGTGCCCTCCTCCCCTCTGAGCTCAGGATGGCATGCGTGCCTCATTTCACCTTTCCGTTTATGAACCTCTCATGTATGTGGGTGTCCTGAATGTACAAAATTAAATTTGATTCTGTCCTGTTAATCTGTCTCACGTAAATCTGACTCAGACCAGCAAGAAAACCCTTGAAGGGGAGAGGAAAAATTTTCCTCCCAACACATCCTCCATGGCTGTCAAGCTTGCTGTGAAACGAGGCACATCATTAGCTGTGGCTTTCCGTAGGTATGTTGCAGATGGTGACATCGTTCTGTGCCAATAGTCCAAAAGTGCAGGGAAGGAGAGTTGTTAGACAATTGTAAGAACCTGATTGACTTCTCCAGTACTAGAAGGAAGTTAAAGTTTATTATAAAATCTTACTGTGGATTTGTCCTTTAAAACTTTCCCATGTACTTCTCTCTATAGAATTCTCACTGACTACATATCCAGTCTGTGTTTATTTCCCTCTAGAGGAGAGGAACTCATCACCTTCTAAAACAGCCTATTCTATCTTTGGAGAGTTTTGATTATTAATCGTTTTTTCCATCAATGGAGCCAAATTGATCTTCACTTGCTTTATTATCCACTGGTTTAGCTTTTCTTCTGAGGCCAAAGCAGAGCAAACATATCTCTTGTTTCACATGACAACCTTTCAGATAATGTATTTAAAATATCAAACTTTGATTCCCTGAGTAGACTAATCCCTGGGACAATCACCTCCAATTCCCTTTCTTTTCAAAGAGCTTCAGCTTTGCTATAACCTCTTAAAGTGGGTTGTTCCAAAGTCAGACACAATATTCTAAAATTTATTTGACCACCTTGAAGTAGAAGAATTATAAATATAGTCTAAGATGGCACTAGCTTTTTGTGAATGTTGATTCCTCTTAATCCACAGTAATTTTATTTTCATCATTAATGACAAAGACTTTGTCACCGTTATCTCTATATCTTGGCAAATAATAGACCCTTACTGTCATTAAACTATCTCATTCATTATTGTGTAACATGCAGACTTCCTGAGCATGTCTTCTGCATCTTCGCTGATACCTCATCCAGCGGTCCAATTGAATCAGAAGTTCTGGGAGTGGAGTTTAGGCACTGGTATTTTTTTTTTTAAGCTTCCCAAGTCCCAAGTGACTCTAATGAGCAACTAGGATTAAAAATCATGGATCTAAGCTATTAATACAATATGGGTACAACACAGTTGAGGACAGAGCCATTTACCTTAACTAAATACCTCCCTATAGGTTGTCATTGGGCCATTAATCATTATATATTGCTGACTTAACTAATTTTCAATTTCTATCATTAGCTGTATGTCTTGCCAATGCAATTTTTGTTTAAATAAGTTGTATTATTGTTTTTTATTGTAATAAGCAGAAAGCCTTTTTTTTTTGAAGCTGATATGGTACTGGTTTAAATGACTCTCCATAGAAGCAGGATGGAATAAATAGTTGAATTTTGAAGACTCCTTTCCAAATTATGTTTCTATGATTCCTGCAAACCACTTAGTCCCATGTTGTGATATTTTAATCACTCCTGTAGACAAAATGCCGCAAAAATGCCATTGTTCTAAGTAAGACATTTTTGAGGTTAGAAGGACAAATGGGTTGAACTTCTTCATAATGTTTTGCAGAGAAAGCATTGTTCAGACTTTTCGAGGTGACAAAATAAGCTAAATGCAATGTTTGAGTTTTTTCTTCTCCCTTGTTCTCTGATATGGGAAAGTTAATAGGCTGCATGAAGATGTGAAAATTTATAATTCCACTATTATTGCCTATCTTATTTTTGCATAAGCAGTTATTTAGATTATGTACTAGAAATTACTGATGTGTGTTGTGAATTACTAACAATTGTATTAGCTCGTGTTTTGTTCTTATAAATAGAATTGCTTTTCCCCCATGTATTATTTTGTGTTTTTTCCAGTAGGATTTAGCAGTCTTATATTGAGTAATTAGTGTTTATCACTTTGTTAAGTGTTTTAGAGATGTAAAAAAGTATAAGATAAGGTCTTAGCCCTTCAGTTTGTCATCCCCTTGAGAGTTTGAGATTATTTTATATGCTTAGGTGAAATAACAGTATAAGACATTATAATGATAAGTATGAAAATGAGTGGTGTTAGACTTATAATTAGCATTTTCACTCTATCTGGGTAAGGAAGACACCTTTCAAGAAGAGATGAATTTTTTTTTCTTAAAGTTGTTCATATTGGTAATAAACACCTTTTAAAAATTGAGAGAATGCTAAAATACCATGTTGCATCCATATGAAAATTGTCAGATTTGATGGGAAACCTACCGATTTATGCTGCACTTGAATCTCTTGTCTGGATTTGGGGAACCACTTGGCTATTCAAAAAGCCAAGTGCTGGTCACCTTAAACCCATCTAAGCCTAAACTGACTGAAAAAAATGATGATCTCATTCAAAAGTACTTCAGCAATACCCCAGAATTGAATTTTTTGAGGAGGAAAGGTAGCTTTTTGTTGCTCTTTAATTCCAATGTGTATCATATATATGTGTGATTACTAAAAATCAATTCTTCAGATAATCTGACATTAGGAATAATTCTGAATTTATGTTTCATGAAAAAATAATTATAAATAAATTCCAAAAGCCAAACAGGGCCTACTGCTATTGCCTGTGCAAATGAGCAGTATTTTGCATTTTAGCATTTAAAAAAGTGTTCTTCTCCCACAGCACCTCCCCAGCATTTCTTCTCTTCCCTCTTCCAGGCTCTCCCTTGTTTCCATATAATTTCTTTTGTAGCCCTTTGTATCCCAATTTAATACCTGGACTGATCTTTTAATTGAGTTTTTTCTTCTCCCTTGTTCTCTGATACGGGAAAGTTAATAGGCTGCATGAAGATGTGAACATTTATAATTCCACTATTATTGCCTATCTTATTTTTGCAGATAGGAAAATGTATGGAAAATCTCTGACTTTTCAATGGTTTTTCTTTTCATCCAATGTATTTTTCTTAAAAGACTGAAGAAGAAGTCCAGAAAATTATCTTGGGCTGAGTCAAAGGGACCCTTTGTCTTTATAGCTTTAGTCCTGGCCTAAGGCATTTCAGTGTTTTCCCTGTGATGCTGATTCAGCTCCATGGCCTACTGGTGAAATCAAGCGTCTCTCAAGCTTCATAATCTGTGTGCAAAAATGGGCCTTCTTTGGATTTGTGTAACTACGTAAATTGTACAAACTTAATTAAATAAATTGTTCATATAGCCTTTTGAAAAAAAATGCAAGCAACCTTTCTTTTATTACAGAAATTTGCACCTATCAACTCTCTTTGAGGCTATTTAATCCTTTGCTTCTTGAAGTGGGGTTCACAGACCTCAGACCAGCACCACTGGCTTCACCTGGAGCTTCTTTGATATGTAGAATCTCAGGCCCACCACAAAACTATTGAGTCAGAATCTGCATTTAAACAAAACTGTCACATGATTCACAAACATGTTTAAGTTTCAGAAGCACTAGACCAATCTTATCTTCTTACTTTAGTTAGTGCTCTGAAGATTTTGGCAAAAGCAAAGAGGTGAGGAGGTAAAAAAATTTTAATTATTAAGCACAGTGTTAGTGTTTTATATGCATTATTCATTTGATTGTCTCAACTCTGGATGGTAGATATTATTACCCACATTTTACAGATGGGAAAACTGAGGATTGGACAGGCTAAGATTTTTTCCCCAAGGTTACTTAGTTGGTAAAATGTGGAGTCACCTTTCAGATTCAGGCCTCCATGCCCTTGCTTTTTCCAAATACCAGTGATCTCTTGGGACAATTGGCATTTACCCAAGACTAATTAACTGGAATGTTTCTTTATGGTAATAGGACTTAGATTTATTTGGAAAATGTCTCCAAGGAGCTCTTGAAGCTTTCCTGAAAAAAGGCTTAAAGGAGAGTCTTTTTTTCTTAGTCTGTGCATTTTAAGTGTGAGGTTTGATTTGTCTTCTTCCATGGGTATCTCCCTTCCCTAAGGCGGGCCTGCCTCCCCTGTGCTTCCTCCTCTCTCCCGCCCTTCCTTGCCTCTTGTTCTCTGCCTGCTCCTCTTCCTTCTCTACAGTAGCTTCTGTTGAAATACTTGTCTCTATCATGAATAAGAAGGCACATGTTCAAAGTATTTTATGTTGTTATTTTGCAACAAAAACCTGTCAAGTTCAATGGCATTTTCAGGGAAACTTGGGGGCTTATTCACAAATGCAAAATCCAGTTTGAATTCACTGTGTGGGGTGTCTGATGCTATCACGATGTAGACTATGATAAGCTCTTTCCTCAGTTACGTGCTAATGTTAAATGAAGTGCTTTCAGGAGAAGCTGTTTATGGGTGGACCAGGCCACATATTCTACTTTTCCAATATCCCTCCGCATGTCTTGTTCATATCTCTACCCGGCTGCCTAGTGCTATCCTCTTTCCAAGATCTTTTCATTCAGGAAGCAAATTTTCCTCACATTGATGTGTTAAAAGTTAATGTGTTATCCTCCCTGGGAGAGTCGAGTAAAAATGGATGACAACAGCCAGAGAACAGTGTTTGACACAAAGAGCTGGCCTGGAGGTGATGCACCTGTATTCCCCCCCACCCAACTATTTACTCTCCCCCTAGCGCATTGCCAGACATATAAGTGTGTAAATTTTTTGGTAGATGGCCTCTCTGAATCATTGCTAGAGTTGACTTCTTATTTGTTCATTTATTCATGCATTTATTTAACAACCATGATTAGTATTGAAAAATTAAAAAGTATTATTATAAATAAATTATTAAGAACAACAATTATTGAGGCATTGCTGCGTGCCTGGCACAGGGATAAGACGCATTGAGGTGGACAAGACACAGTAGTATCTGCTGTTAAAAAGCTCACAGTCCAAAGGGGGCTTTTCTTAAGGTCTAGAACCAGAAAATTTCCTAGTCGCCAAGGGGGCTGCTGTGGGCCATGACTGGCTTGGCCTGTGCAAGTGTTTTTAGCCCTTCTGGGTGTCACTTTCCTTACTGACGGTCTAGGCAAGTCATTTCACCAGGAAGGACTTTTATGGGAAGAGAATATCTAAAATGGATTTGTGGTTATAAATAAAAACAATAACCATTTTGGGAAAGCTAGTTTCTCTAAAAAGCCTCAGGACACATGCCATAGTCAGACCCCTCGGTCTTCCGTCCTCCACCCCTTTCAAATCCCTTGTCACCACCACTGGTGACCCTCTGTGAGAGGGACACAGACCTTAGTCTTCTGTTCCCATGAAATGCCCCCTCCTTCTGTCGCCATTACAACCAACCTCTCTGGCTTCTTCTCCCCAAAACCAACACACATGCAGGGGGATCCGGGTGAACTATGGTTTTGAACCCTTAACCCCAGATGGAATGAAAGAGGAGGAGGGATGTAGAAGAGGAACATCTGGTGAAGAGGAATGTGACCGGAGTGGGATGAGAGAGTGGGGAGGATGCAGCCAGGAGCCCCTCATTCATTCGTTCACTCAGTAGACAAGGGAAAGTATCCAGTCTACTTTGTTCCAAAAGCAGCTTTGTATATTCAGTGTTCCTCCTAGCTAGCCTCTCCAGTCACGTTTGGGTGGAATTATTAACTACTAAATAATAGTAACTCATATCCCCAGTGTAACCTGCCCTGGGCCCTGGTACTTAGAATTGCTCCTGTCAGAAGTCGCCCTGATGCAAATCAGTTCAGCAACTCAGAGCATGTGTCCTAGTGAGTTTTGATTGGAGATTCGCCCTGGAAACCACCGTGCATTTTCTCTGTCCACATGACAGCAGCTTTCTTCCATTCTGCACTCACACGAGCTTCTGATGGCATCTCTGTGTGGGCTCCGACAGCCGCCTATTCCTGTGTGTGTTATCAGAGAGCTCCATTGCCAGTACCCTGAAGCAAATTTGGGATAGTCTTTGTTTTAACGCAGAGCAACTAAACAAAACTCCCAAATATGGTACAAATTCATTAAACCCCTTGTACCTGATGTGATCACAAAAAATGAAAGATTCACATCTCAATTTATTTATGAATTATTGTTATTGTTATTGTTTTAATAATAGAAGATGCTTTTGAAGCCTCTCTCTTCCCTCACTCTGCATAGAAATTTTCTTTCCCTATTTCCCAACTAGTCCTCAATTCTTCCCTCCCAACACCTCTACTCCCAAACAAAAACAACAAAGCCAGGTGGTATGGGTTTTTCTAAATTTAGATTTATCACCCAACAATGCATGAGAATGGGCTGGAGACCAGGATAGGCCAGAATGTTGTAGGAAAACATCTTCACAAGTTGGCCAGGGGTCCCAGTTGCCCCAGCACTGTGCAGAGGGTAGGATCTAAGAGCTGCACACACTTCTCATCTGATCCTCTGGGGCTCAGGAGAAAATTGCATAGTTACCCCAGAGCTGATGTTGTGAAAGTCCTCAGAAGGAATAGACTATTTGTAGTGTGTTTTCATAACTCCTCAGCCCTTTGGGAAATTCTTTATGGGTGCCTTTCCTTGTTAACTGGACTTTTCCATTGTGCCTTTGTTATTGTCATAAATGCTGAGGTCCTGCCTGAAGTTTGGCCACATTCCCAGACTGCACAGCAGTGTGAACTTTGTCTAATTTTTAGTATTAATAAACAAGGCAGCTCACGTGCACTAAGTTTTCCAAAGACACTCTCATGGGTCAGGAAATGGGTCTGAGCAAGCCCACATCTACTCCAAGAAATGCCTACTCTGGTGGCCCAGGGTCTCCAAGCCCTAGAATGAGATGGGCCAGTGGGCCGGAGCTGAGGGCCTGCTCCCCAGCAGATGACAGATCTACAAGGAGGAGGCACAGAAGAGCTTTGGCAAAACAGAAATAGGAGGCAAACACATCTTCAGGGATGCCCTATGAAAGTCCCTCTGAAATACAACCTTCAATTTCTTTTCTTTTCTCTTTTGTATACCTTCCTTTTGTTTTGCCTCTTATCTCTTGGAAAAGGCATGAGCTGTCATTTCTGCATAATTTTAAGAGTATTTGCAGTCCTGTTTTCAGGTTCACAAAAGGAAAATTAACATTTTATTTGGAACTATTTAAAAGTCTTTGTAAGTTGTATGTATCTAAACACTCTAGAGGAAAAAAAAATTAGTGTGCCTAAATTAATCTCAGAGGGAAATCTAATTTGTTCTCCTGGTAATTGTCCCAAATTAGTTCTTTGTAGATAAATTACTGTTTGTAGGCCCTTTACTAGCTCTAGAACAGTCTTTCAGGTGCTGGAACACTAAAGCAAGGTCTGAGGATAGAAAAACAGAATAAGGTTTGTGGCATCATCAGGCAGATTTGCTTTGTGGGGAGCCTGAGGCCTGAGAGCTACTCAGCCACTCTGTGCGTTTCTGAGGCCTAGATGGGAAATGACGCTCCCCAGACAAGCCCGGTGATGCTGTCCCTAGATTGAAAGAACTGAAAGTGACTGCTCCAGCTGATTGAATTAATGTGCGCCCTTCACCGACCTTTAGTTTGGAGAGGTTCTGTTCTATTTTTCCCATCAGATGAAAAATGTTCCATGAGGGTGAGTTCATGAATCAAGAGGGAGTCTAGGGATTTCTTGTTTCTGACTCATTTCCCAGGAAACACATACCAATTGGGAGGACACGTGACTCTATGCAACAACTTTTTTGGCAACCCTTGCAATTGCTCTAAGCCTCAGTTTCCTCGTCTGTAAAATGTTTCTGGACTAGCAACAGCTCACTGGGTTTTTTGAAGATTACCTGTGATGCTGGATGTACAGCGCCTGGCACAGTGTTTAGTCTATGTAAGGAGACAATACACGCTGCCTGGCGTCACCGTATAACTCAGACACCATTACATACAAAGCCATACACTCTCCATTCCGTGTCCCCATCTTGGTGACACATGGTCAAACTTGTTTCCTTTGATCATAATAATGTTTAGTCTGGCAGTCTTCAAACTTTTTGAGCATATTCCCTACTTGTAAAATAAAAACCTTCCCAATATACATAGATTTACTTTATATACGTGTATTTACATATTATTTACATGGGTATGTACTTATATAAATATATGGATATAGATGTGTATATATGTATGTATATACATGTACAGCAAATTAAATCTGTGTATTAAACATTAGTAACATTAACTTTTAAATTTTTTGTTGAAATATACATGGAAGTTCTTTTTTTTTTCTTCCTGATAGCCTGAAGGATTGCTTTGGGTGTCCCTGGGGGACAGGTGTCATCAGATAGGGTAATTTTGAGGTAATTTTGATTAATCTGGAAAATCAAACAAGTAGGCTTCCTAGGGAATTTTGGCAGGCAAGATGCTCGAGTTCTATTGCTTACTGTTTTCTTCACAATATTGACCACTTTTTAAAATTGTGTCTTCAGTTGACAACTTTATTGTCTGCTTATTCCTACCTCTCTCCCCACAACTAAAATGTGAATTTGCTCTAGGAGGTAGGGACATCATTAATTAACATCCATAGTCTTGGCTAAATGACAGAGAGCCTGACACAGAAGGCCCTTCGTTGAATGAACAGCAGCATACTGGGGGAAATGTGTCCTTCGGTTTTCCCTCCCCATAAATGTTTTGTTCATGGTGGGGACCCAGGCTCAGGAGAATGATGTGATGACGGTGGTGATAGTGGTTGTGACGATGATATTGACAGCTCTTGGTGAAACCTCTTCTGTAGCTTGATGCTCTCCCAAGCAGTGTATAGAGTAGTGCTATCAACTCTCCATTTCTGCTAACCATGAATGCTGTGGAGGCTGCACTGAGCAGCATTTGACTTACTGAGAAATTGTGGTTCTTCCTGGTATCAGTGAGGCGCCAGACTGCCCAATCTCTAGGCCCATTTGCCCCATACATGCATTCTTTTGGGATCTTTGCATAAACATGGGTGTTTCACATATTTCCTGAGTGGTGCAAATGCCTTTAGGACACTTCCTTTTTTCTGTAAGTGGTCTGTGGACAGAGACTTTTTGGTTTTTATTTTATGTTTTAGAGCTAGTCTCTCAAGAGTCAGGACTATTTCTCTCTCTGGAATTCACACTGTATTATAACAGTCTCCAAGAAAACTAGGCTCTTTCCCCCTCAAGCTCCTGACAGTTACTTTTATAGCTGTCATGACATGAAAATGTTTCATCAAATGTGGGAAGATCTTTTTGATAGTGCTGAAACTGTGGTATTCATTGCAAAAGCTCCTGGGGTTTGGCCTGTGGGATTCACAGAATCAGGCAGTGTCCCCAGACAACCACTGAACGCATTTAGGCTTAGCCTTCTGTGACTCATTTCTTTAAGGCAAATATGGAAAATAAACTATTGTATAAAACATGAACTGATCTTTTGCATGTTACTAATACTCTTACCTGGTGTTTGGCTGATTGGGAGTACGAGAAAAATCAACTCAAATCGATTCAGACAATAAAATAAATGAGCAGATTATATATCTGCAAAGTGCAAAGAGAGGGCTGGCCTCAGGAGAGGCTCGGTCTCGTTTCTTTCTCTGCATTTCTTGGCTCTATAGTCTGTAAGTGTAGAGTTTATTTTTGGCAGTATCCCTACTCATGGTCTCAAGATACTGTCAGTGACCCCTAGGGCTACTTGCTTCTAGCTTGGAATCCATTAGGAAAGAGAAAGCCTCCATCTCCAGTTACGTTCCTAGAATTGACGTGGGTCATGTGCTAATAATCTCTGTACTCAAACTTGTAATTATGAAGATGGTCTGTGTAGTTGGTTTAAGCTACTCTAGGCCTGACCGTGTAGTTATCTAGGGGAACTGAATCCACCCAGATGACAGGAGTAAGAAATTTGGAGCACTGGTAGCTGAGAGAAAGGGGAAAACAGCCAAATATCTATTATCCCTAGCTTTACACAGGATTGGATTTGGAGCACTGAGGTGGGTGTATGATATTTATTTTTTTGTAGCTGGTGTGTGTCACACTCTCCAAATATTAGGGTTAGTTTCCATTTCTGGTTGTGGGGGCCATTACTATTTGTGGCTTTCTGCTTTTGGACACATACTGACTCTGGTTGATGAGTCGTGAGCGTTCGGGTTGAAGCATTGTGTTGTGGATGCCAGACCCTTCAGAGCTTTCTCTTTCTCTTTGGTGCTGCCACTAGAAGCATTCGATTATGCTGGCTGGTTGTTCCATTGTGAGAAACTGAACAGTGGTTGGCAGTTTCCTGCTGGCTCATGTTGACAAAGTAGCATTAGCAAGAAGTAAACTCTTATTATGTTATGGCACGAATATTCTGGAGTTGTTTGTTACTGTGGCATACCCAGCTCATCCTGCCCTAGTCCATTAAATTTCCTAAATCCATTTGATTAGTTAGGGGTTGCTCACAAAAATCCCATATTTGTCAATTTTTTTGATTTAGAAAAGAGTGCTTTCATATCTATGATCTCATTTTATCTTCACAGCAGTCTTATAAATATACAGATGAGAAATATTATTAGCTACATTTTGCCAGTTGAAGAGTTGAGGCAAACTCCCCAAGGGCTCTGTTTACTAATTTATCAATGTTTGTTATTTTCTATTTGTTTTGTTTTCTTAAGCAATATGATTACACTGTAAAATCTCATTATCAAAAAATAGTGCTTCTCATTTTCTTAATACTTTATTTTATGGCTCACCTCTGAAGATTTTATCATTTTTTTACTTTGTTCTTTCTCTCTACCAGTAGTCAATGTTGAAACGTAAAGGACTTTGGCCTCTGCTGCTTCTGTTGGAAGCTAAACTGAGGGAGTGCTCGTCTATACTATTAGCTTGTATTGAACTTTGTCAGTGGCCAAGAGAATCACTCTGGAGGGGCACTGATTGGGAGCATAAGGAAGCTGTAATCATACATCAGGCAGTGGATAACCAGAGCTCCTACCAAGGAGGTTGACTCAAGAGGAAAAGATAGATGTACTGTGTTTTCCTTTGTAAGAAAATGGCAACAGGCTAGAAATACAGAGGAAGAGAGAGGAAGGGCTGATTGCTCTGAAAGCAGAAGAGACGTTGCTTTGCACTGAATTGGGAAAGCATAGTGCTGAACAGGGTGGGCTCTGGAGGCAGAGTGCCTGGATTCAAATCCTGTTTCTACCACTTACAAACTGTATAACCTTGTATAAATTACTTAATCTCTCTAAACTTGGGATTTCTCTTCTATAGAATGGGGATAACCATACCTATTTCATAAGAATGTTGTGATGGTAAAATGAGCTATGAACTGTAAAGCCCATAGAACAGTACACATAGTAAAAGCTTGATAAATATCAGCTGCTATTATTATTCCTTGCCCCTCCTTCCACCACTGCCCCTCGTCCAAGCCACCCATCATACCTCACCTGGACTAATTAAAAAACCTCCTCATTGGTCTTCTCACATCTATTCTAGTGTCATCTCCAGTGTGTTCTCTACCCCATAGCTAGGGAAATCTTTTAAAATTAGAATCTCATCAAGTTACTTCTTTGTTGAAAATCTTTCAGTAATTCTCTCTTCACTTATGCTTTTAGACTTTATAATAAAGACAAAGTCTTAGTACAGAATCCAAGGAACTTCTCTTACTAGCCTCAGTTTGTGCTGACCTCCACAGCACAGCCTCACAGTCCCTCTTTTAGAGCCCCAGATTTATCATCCCCCTGCCTACCCCAGGGTCTTTGTGTTGATATATTTTACAGGAGCAATGCTTTTTCCTTGTCTTGATATTGCCTTCCAGGTAGAGGGGTCTCTAGTGGGGCGACTCTTCTCTCTCTACCCCTTTATTAACTCTGCCCTATGGAAAGTGGAGTCATTTACCTGATATGTCAATCTTGGAGGAATATGTGGACCTCCCCACCTCAGCTCTGTCCTCTTTCTGGAAGCGAGCTTCCCACGGGGAGCTGGTGGTCTCTGATGTTTTAGGGGCAAGCTCTTTCCCACTATGTGGGAGGCCTGCTCTGGCTGAGGATTGCCTACGATTCTGTGGTTAAGCCCACCTTGTCATGGGGTCAGTTAGGTGGCCCACCTGGCTAGCAAACTAGAACTATGACTTCCGGCCTGGCTTCTGTTGGCACTAAAGAGGCTGTATAGATTCTCCAGATACACTTCTTTCTCTTTGCTCGTCTTTCTCCTCCTCGACCTCCTCTCTTCTGGATGGAGATATTTCTAGCAGTTCAAAAGGATAGTGCTAAAAGAATAGTGGTGAAGATCTTCTGTGCTATATTATGGAATGAATTGTACTAAAATTGTACTAAAATACCAATAAACTGGCTCAGTGAAATGACTGAATGTTGATGTGCCTGATTTAAGGTCTACCTATACTCATATCTTGGACAGGGCAGTGGATATGGATAGTTTTCCTTTCCTTTGACAAAAATAGAAAAATTAATGGGTCCAGAGATCCTCCAGCAGGGGGAGCCCTCGCTCCTTGTTCCCAGGCGCGGCCGTGAAGTTTACGTCATCCGCGACTCCGTCACAACAGAGCCAGAACAAACACAGTCATTGCTGCATGTCAAGTAAGCACCAAGGAAATCGCCACAGTCCCCACCCCACTGGGCATGATCACTTTATCCCACACGGTTGTCTCTTCACCTGTGTGGAATTCAGTTTTGTGGGAGCCTTTCGTTATGATTTCTGCCATGGTTTTGAGAGTCCTAGCAGATGTCCTGTCTTTTTAACAAGATACAGGCTTAACTTCTATTTTACTTTCAACTTAGTAGAAAATATAAAACAGAATTAGGAATATGTGATCCTTTTAGTTGATTGTTTTTCCTCCTTAGCTTTCCTCTTCCCGGTTATTTTTCCAGGTGCCATCCTTAGAAAACTGTGACTGACAGCCCTTACAGCCTCCCTTCCCAGCCTAGATCTTGAGTAGATAGCTCACTTCAAAATAGTCGTCCTCAGCTTGCAGAGAGGTTTTCAACACATTACTATGTATCAGACCAGCTATGCTGGAAACTCTTCTCTTGACACTTCTGTTACTCTCCCTCAACTTGTTGGGCAGAGCCGGACCTGTTGATTCCTGGTAAATGTTAAAAATAGCCACTTAACGGATGACTATATTTTCTTTAAACAGGTACAAAGATTATTAGGAGTCAATGTAGGTTCACTTAAAATAAGTCACATGGAGTAACCTCAGTTTAAAAATATTAGTGGAGGGAATTTCTCTAGACGTGTTGATTTTAAATTTCAGCAAGACTTATCCCAAATTTCTCATGCTATTTTTGTGGATAAGAGAGTTAAGCCTCATGTGAGTATAGTCAGATACATTTATAAATGGTTAAATAAAACATATTTAATGTGTTTTATATAAACACCTGAAAAAGATGTTAACATTAATCTTTGGAGAGGTCTCTAGTAGCTTGCCATAGTTTTATTTTTTTAATTAAAATTTTTCTTTGGTCTTTAGTTTTAGCCTTTTAAATGTATTAGTCTATAGTTTTGGAAGACTATATAAGAGGCATGCATTTGAAATTTTTTGATGACACAAAGTAATAGTTTGGGATAGTATACTCAAGGTCGACATTTTTTTTTCATTAGGCTAACATAATAGGAATATATGAAAGATTTTGTACATCAATGTTCAAAAAAATCAATTGGGAATGTTTAAGGAGAGACCTGATTTAATAGTGATTTGTGAAGATATGATCTAGAGATTTTGATTTATTACAACTTAATATGAATAAACAGTGAGATACAATTACCAAAATGTTAATGAAATTTTAAGGCATGTTAATTCAGTGGTCCAGAAAACAGAATCTAAAAGTCTCTACCATACATGGGCATGTTTGAGCCAGATCTTCGATATGTGTTTGCTTCTGGGCACCATGCATTCAGAGATGCAGAGAAGATGGGATGGATCCAGAAGAGGAAGAAATGTGTATAAAATAAGTCATGGAGAATGGCTGAAGGGTTTGGGAATATCTGTATCAGAATAGAGAAGATTTAGGGGGGCCCTATGAGTACCCTTCAAATATTTGAAGGTTTTCAACATGGAAAGGATTTAGACTTGGTCTAGGTGGCCCTAGGGATGGAATTTGGCACACGGCAAAAAGTTATGGGGAAGAAGATTTGGGTTTCTAATAATGAAGACCTTTTTGGCAATTCCCATTCTGAAATGGAAACAGGCTCCCTTGCAAAATGGTTAGTTTCCCATCAGAAAGCACTTTCAAAGACAGGCCTAGTGGCCCCTTGTCGGAGTTATCAAAAGGGTCATGCTGGGAAAATGGACCAGATGATTCTGTAAGTTCCTTTTACCTAATGGGACCCAGCACAAGTTCAGTGTTTGCATACAGTAGGTGCTCAAGCAATATCTGCCAAGTGAATAGATGCATGAGAGTGAAATATCTCAGGGGTGAACTTTTGGACTTGATACCTTTTTTAGTCACGGATGATTTTATGGCCTTAAGTGGTAATTTCACCTAGTGTAAGGAGTGTGTATTCTTGGGAAAAATGAAGGCCTTGGGCCACACAGAGTTTTAAATTTCCTAGATAACTGGTTTATCTTTCTTGCTCTGGCATAACTCATGCTCAGCCCTTTAAGTTTTAGAGCTGTTTCTGATAATGAGCAATGCCTTGCCACAAACTGACATGATGCTATTTTTTTTTTTTAGGATAATCGTATCCACACATCCAAGTACAACATTCTCACCTTCTTGCCAATTAATTTATTTGAACAGTTCCAAAGAGTGGCAAATGCCTATTTCCTTTTCCTTCTGATTTTACAGGTAATGTTTAAGTTGTATTTCTTCATCATCTGTTTGTTAAAACTATTTATGCGAGTTGAAAGAATAGGTTGATTCACTTAACTCAATATTCATGATTAGGTAAAATTGTCCTTATCAGATTTTTAATGTTGTTACTGCTGCTTCTCTTCACAGAAGTGGGAGAGCTAGGAGTGGGTAAAAACTAGTACATTCATCATTTTAAACACTGAGGTCATTTAAAAATGCAGCCTTGCACTTTATTTGAACCAGACCAGAGCCTAATAATTACTGTTCAGAGCCTCCCTCCTTTCTTTATCTGCCTCTCACGTCGACAGTACAGCTATTGCCAGAGTTGAGGCAAACAGTCTAGCTGAGTAGTGGTTTTTAGTTTGTGGAATTTAATTTAGCAAATTTCATTCGTATCAGAAAAAAACAACACATGCACACACACACACATATACAAACATATAAAATAAACAATGTAGGTTATATATTATTTCACTGTATTTTTTTACAGTTTTGAGTGGCTAATTGGTAGTAAGTAAACTTTCCTTAGCCTCCCACCTGACTAAAATTTGGGCTTAGATGAAATGTCAGCTTTTACTGATATTTTAGGAAGGAAAAAAACATAAATCAAAGAATATACACACGTATGGACAGTTTATTTTAGCCAGTTATCTAACCAGTATTTATTTTAGAGTAATTTAATCAGACCAAATAGGTAGGTTAAGAATGTGCTGGCCTCTTGTGTTAATTATAAGGGGTAAGAAGATGGATTAGATTTGTGCAGTTTAATAGCTTTGAGTATCATTTTTTCTTTCATTGAATAACTGTATTAAGAATCTTTGTTGTTAAATGTCAGAAACCTAAAATTTGTGTAAGCCCAAAGGGAATTTGTTCAGGAGCATATCTCATTTCATGTCTGACAGGATTCATGGGCAAACTATTTCAATGGGATGTGAGTTGTCTTTCCTTCATTGTCTTTCCTTCATGTTGGACTTACTCTCAGGCAGGGTCCCCCCTACCTGGTGGCCCCTAAAAGCTTCAGACTTTCACCCTCCTGGCTGCAATTCCAACATGAGAGAGAGGCAGAGGGAAAGGGAGAAGGGGAGGAAAAGGAGAAGAGAGAAGGAGAGAAAGAAAGAGAATGAATGACTTTGGGGTTGCTCTGATAAGTCTTGAGATTAGCCCTGATCATACCTGCTGAGTTAATCCATATTCCTAAACTGATTACCGTGGCTCAAGAATCTGGTATAATGTTTGTGTTGACTTAGATCACATGCCAAAACATGGAGCCAGGATGGAATCAATCTACCCCCAAATTACAAGGCCTGGAAATAGAAGGGGTGGGATAGTTCCTTAAGACCTGAGGGTATAGTTGAAAGAACTGGATGCTGAAGAGGAAAGAAAAATGTAATGAATATATACCTTACAATTTATTGAAGAGACCTTCGAATCCCAGATATCTTTCTTTTTTTCTCTGTGAATTTGCCTTTGGTTTCTTCATATGCCCCTTTACTTTGTTCTAGAATTTTGAGCTCATTTCTTTAATGGCCTTCTGATGTGTGGTCTAAGGCTCTTGTTCACAGAATTTTGTATCTGGAAGGGGTCTTTGGGCTGGGTTAGCCCAACCTCCTTTCTTTTGTTGATGAAGAAATGAGATTCCGGAAGGGTGGATGACATGTAAAGCTTTTATCATGATTTAATGATAGACTGAGTATGAGAATCCAGCTTTCCTGCTACCCACCCAATGTTTTTGTTGGTACCTCAGAGGCTTTTTTGAGTTTTTTTTTGTTTTTAAATTTCATGTGAAAGCTGTTATATAAAATTGGTTTAGTTTGGAGCTGTTTTGATAGGGTCTGATCTCCTTACACTGACCATTTCCACCCCACCTCTTTCACACCCGATGTCCCTGAAGCAGCTCCGTGTTCAACCCATTTGAAAACCATCTGTCTAAGGCAGTCATGTGAACTGTCACTTTGTTTAACACAGGTGAGTGATTTTGGAGGTATAGGCACTGGCTTAGGAGTCAAATAGACCTAAATTCAAATTTTAGCAGCCTATATTTTGGTCCAAGCTCTTGACCTCTCAGATAACTTATTTATAAAATGGGAAGATGACACCTAGGACTGCAGTGTTTCCTGACTCCAGGGCGCCTTTCACAGTGTGCTCTGTGTTGTGCAGTGGGGGTGCTATTTAATGGAATACGAATCCTATGGGCTTGTGCAAAACAACTCTGGTACAGAATCTAACACAATATATAGAAAACATTTAGCACAGTGTCTGGTGCAATATAGATGCTCAAAGAATCTCTTGGACTTGGTGAGGAGTTGGTAAAATTATTGAAAGTTGATATGAAAACCTGAGAAAAGACAAGGGACATTTGTCATCCTGGGGAAAGATCATTATCTGTGAAAGATTTCAAGAAGTTTGATTCTCATCTTGCTATAAAAATTTTATTTTTTGTCAGGTAGTCTGAAAATTGATTCAGTGGTACTTCTATGTGTCTTATAACTGAATGCAAACACTTAAATTATTGAAAGGTGTTCTGAATCTACTCCTGTTAATTCATGTCAAATCTTATGTAAATGACAAAATTTGGAAGATATACTTCCTAACTTAAAAGCCTTAAACTATTTGAAATGTTTGTTTCAGCTGATTCCAGAAATCTCCTCCCTGACCTGGTTCACCACCATTGTGCCTTTGGTACTGGTGATAACTATGACAGCTGTCAAAGATGCCACAGATGACTATGTGAGTATTTGCATTTGTGCACTCCTGAGGTCTCAATTTTAATTATGCTATCTCAGAAATAGACAGTAGAGATACTAAAACTGAAATTTTGAATAAAGCTCTTTTGGTCAATATCATATCAAATCTTTTTGCTATTTGTTTAATGGCTAATGCGGGTGTCACAGAACGGAGCCTGCTATGACAAAACAAGAGGTCTTCCATAACTAGACTCATTCCGTTATTCTACAGATGAGGAAACTAAGGCCTGTAAAGACAGATTTGCTAAGGATCATACAACGAATTAGTGGTAAGATCAGAATTAGAACACAGACCTGCTTCCACCGTGAAGTATAATTTATCCTCTATCACATGTCTGTCTAAGTTTTGGGAACTGGTATATATTAGGCATCTCACATCTTCTGCTCATTATACAAGGAATTATAAAATCCTATAACTTTTGAAGTTAGGCAACTAATGTAAGTAAGTGAAGTATTTTAGGCAATAGAGAGTTTTGAAGTCTGCATAATTTAAAGGAGGCTTTCCAAATATCCAATATCCTATATATATAATAAATATATATTTTTGTATATATATATGTATACACACTATATATATATATATATATATATATGTATTTATAGTTGTTCCAGAGTTTAACTTAGCAGTGGGACAATTTGGCTTCAGCCACTGGCCCTTATTCACCACACTCCTCTGTGCTAAACTATATGGGGGATGAATAATGAAACATTCATGACCTGATGTTAAAAAAAAGCTTAAATTCAGCACATGATTTACAATACTATGAGAATAAAAAGTGGTGAGTCATAATAAAGAAGCAAAGTTCTTTGTGGGAGGAAGGTGTCCTCCAGCAGCTAGGCTGATAATGGAGATGGAGTGTGAGAGAGAGAATTAGGAAGGCTTCATGGAGAATATGGGAACCCTGTTCCACTGAGAGTGGTTGAGTATGGGAAAGTGGGATGGGGAGATCTGAACTTACCAGGTTGGTTCATATGATCCTTCCTAGTAGTTGTATGTATAATTTTTTCTGATAAATCAACAATTTGATGTGACTCATTTGAAAATTGTGTGTGTGTGTGTGTGTGTGTGTGTGTGTGTGTGTATGTAAAGTGTATTTGTCTTCATGTACCATGTTTTTGTAGGACACACAGGATTTAACTCTCTGAATTTTTACTTAGATGCCTAATATATTTCATGGTGCATGTTGTGACTATAACTTTTGAGTCTAGATTTGTAACTGGCATGCAGGACCTATTCATTACAGATGAACAATACCACTATGGGTGGTTAGTTTGGGACATTCCTGGAATCCACCCATTCCTGTGAGGTTGCCATTGCTCAAGGTACTTTGGACACCTCACATAGAATTGCCTTTGTGGCCAGTGTACAAGATACAGAAGAAAACCAATCGCATGACTTTGTGTTCATCCAGCTTTGGAAACAAATGGCATGTCTCAGCCCCTAAAAATCTTGTTTACCCCACTTGCTTTCTAAGGGAGGCTTCTGTATATTTCCAAATGTAAAATACCCTTTCATGTCTTTTCTAAGGATAGATAACTCCATCTTCAAAGAATAAAAGATATTCCAGACAATGAGCTATATACTCAAGAGGTAGTTCTAGGAGAGGAAATTTCAACAATAATTTGGATAATGATATCTTTGGAGTAAATGTGTGACTTCTCTACATTAACTAATTTTTCATGGAAATAGTACTCATTTAGATAATGAATTCCTACATATTGCTATTAAAGGTCTTATTCATTACAGTCACACTTTATAGGAGAGCAAAATGGTAGAACAGAAAGAACATGGACTTTGGAGAAAGACGCCTACATGTTCCAGCTGTGTGGCACGGGGTCAACCCCTTCTCTGAACCTTTCCTTATCTATAAAATGTGGCCAATAGCAATAGCGCTGTTGGGAGGGCAAAATGAAATAATGTGTCTAAAGCACCTGGCACAGAGCCTGGCTCACAGTGTGTACCTAATCAATGCTCATCCTCTGCTCCCTTCCTGTCCTAGGCAGTTCCCCTCTATGCCTTCACATCAGTTTCTAGGGTAGAAATTATTAAGAAGAGCCAGCTTGGGCCTGAGACTACCACTTCTAAGTCCTCCCAGAGTCTGTCTGTTCCAATGCCCAGACCCCTCAGCAAAGCCTGAGGAGAAGTGGGAGTTGCCCCCCCTTGAAGCCCAGAGAGTGGGCTGCTTAGCTTTTGGGAGTAAACTGGTTGGTCCTTCTCTATGAGACTCAGCTAGTCAATTTAGGGCTTATATATAGATATAGATGTTAGATATAGATGTGGCTAAATACTAGGTCTCCTTTGGTCTCTACTGGAGTTAATGCTTGAATATGCTTTTATTGTGATAATATGTGTGGGTTTGACAACCATATTTATCAGTCTTGGCAGGAAACAGATGTCACCCTGAAATGAGGAAAACAGGAGAAAGAGTAATAATGAAAGGACCATTTACGAAGGGCATAGGGAAAGAAAAGCACACAGGCAGCACCACGGGTGCTTCTCAGCCTGAAGGGGCCAAAGGAGGAAGCACTTGCCAGCTCTGGAGCTGCCACTGAGGGCTGCTTGTGGCACCTGGGGCAACCTGTAGAGGAGGCAGCTATTGCTAACCCAGCTTGAAGGAAATCAGGCAATAAATACCCCATTTCTCTTTCCTCTGGCTCTCAGGTCTTTAACCAGTACCAGGGAAGACCACCTAGAAGTCAGAGGTCAAGGACCATATAGATAAGCTTCCCATGGCACAGGGCCGACTGGAGAAGGATGGGGTGGAGAGTTGCGGAAGAGCAAACAGACTATCCATGACCCTCATCAAATTAAACACTAAGACAAATTATGTTTCCATTTCTATTTTACTGCGGATAGGGAAGCATTTGCATGCCAGTGATGGGCTGACTTCATCTACTCTTCTACCAATGTTATAAACTCTTTTCATGTTAACAAATGCTAAATATCTTATTTTGCCTGGTAATATTCATTAACTTATACCTGGCAATAAGTGTAATCAGAAATTTATGTAATTTCTGGGGCCACAAAAACAGATCTTAACATTTGGTGACTTTCTCTTTTAATTGATATGTCTCTTTGCCCCTTTAACTTATAAAAAATTGCACTGTAAGTCTATTTCATCTCCACGGCTTATTAAAAAAATGTTCAGCAAATGAACATTAGCATTATAGAGAGTTTGGGATGGGTTTGGGATAGATGTTGAAGAAGGGAAGGGCTGGTTGAAGCATTTTATATATCATGATATTGACACTGATCCTGATTATTACAATCTATGATCAAACTTCCATGTTTCCTGAGACTACTCTGTTCATCTGTGCATTTAGGCTAATTGGTTGAAATAATAACTTATCTTTACTTCAGTTCATGTAGAAAGTCTTACCTGAATGGCTGCTAATTTATGACTTTTGTAGAGGGTTCGTAATATTTGGATTCTTCTAAGCAATATAAGTTAATTACATTACTAGAATATACAGTAAGGAATAGTATCACTTGGGTATGAAAACACAAATCCACAAGTGTGATTCAATATTGTATATTGATTTTTGTCTTAAATGTTCAGTATTTCATAAGATTACTGCTAACAATTAGAACTTCTAGAGAATAAAAATACATGTTGTTACAAGTAATTCTTGACTTCAAAGAAATCCATAAAACAGAATGAATGATGTTCCAATAAAGTATTGAGCACATATGTGAGAAAAATAGAAGCCTCCATTGTTTGTTGAACACATTAAAATTAATATATGGCTTTCTCTGGAACTATTGGCACAGTAAAAGTCATATTGTCTTATTCGAAGCAATAAAAATGTGTGGGAATTGGAAGGTGCTTGTGGCTAGACTTACCCCATTGAGAGGACCCAGCATGAGGGTTAGTGAGAAGGGTGTTGATTCAGATTTAGAATATGTGGAGCTGGGTCGAACATAAGCATAAACCAAGTTAATTTTGGATCGAGGGCAATATTGTCCAGGTATATGAACTCAAAGTATTTTCAGTGTCCCTATTTGTGCTAAGACAGTATGATTTAGTCTGTTTTTTTCACAAACACTTTGATTTTCAGTTTCGCCACAGGAGTGATAATCAAGTGAATAACCGGCAATCGGAAGTACTCATCGACAGCAAGTAAGAAATACATTCTTTGGGTTATTTTTAAGATTTTTGGGACCACAACACAGATCTTAACATTTGGTGACTTTCTCTTTTCATTAAATATGTCTCCCCCCCCTTTAATCTGTTAAAAATTGCAACATAAGTCTATTTCATCTTCATGGCTTTTCTTATTTAAACCTTCAGCAAATGTCTGTGCTATCTGCTCAACTTTTACTTCAGATACCTTTGGAGTTTCTTTGGTGGAACACAGACTTATCATTGTCACTTTTCTAGACCTAAAAACCATTTAGAATTGGCACACGTGTGATACCTTGTATGTAGTAAATGTTTCATACATATTTGAATTATTTAATTTGGGATTGTCTGGAGAATATTGCAAGAGTGACTTTGACACATTACTGTATCAAGTAATAGTGATAAAAATTTTATATTTACTTGCTAGTTGAATTTAGGGTGGATTATCTACCATAAAACAGATTTTTCATTGCTTTTAAGTTCATTCATCAACAAAGAAATACTTATGGATATAGTTCTTGAATCTGAAATGCTTTAAAATAAGGTATTTACACACAAACAACAACAAAACATCTCCAAGAAACTTAACAAAGGTAAATCCCAAGCCTTCATTCCACTGTTTCTTAGTCTCCTTCTCTTGGTCCCTTTTTTGCTAATAATAACATGTGGCAAAGTAAGTCTGTAAAAATGTACTTCAATCTCGTGGTCAATCACATCTCCTAATGATTTTGAATTATTTGGAATTGTGAATAATATAGATTTTAAAGGGAATATCATAAAATGAATTAATCACATGAGATGGAAAATTCTAAGAAGTGATAAAGATATCAAGAGGGTCTAGGTAGCCTAGGTAATAATGGTAGGATTACAGTAATTCATCTCTTTCCATAACTAAAACGTTGACTGATTACTAATAACATAACGTATATATATATATAGTTTTTCCTTATTGGCTTGTTTTAGGAAATGGTGCTAAATG
Source organism: Manis pentadactyla (assembly GCF_030020395.1). Taxonomy (NCBI): domain Eukaryota; kingdom Metazoa; phylum Chordata; class Mammalia; order Pholidota; family Manidae; genus Manis; species Manis pentadactyla. Next base: position 98,971,751 of record NC_080029.1, on the reverse strand, counting down.
CACAGCAAAGAAAAATTACCTTAATCTAAAACACACAATTGAAGAGACAGACTCTGAAAGGGTGATCCTGGTATGAAAGGGCTGAAACATAAAGATGCCTGGAACTGTGCGGTTCATTTCCAGTGTCATCAGGTTTTGAATTGTTGACACCGTAGTTGGTGTTAAAAAGCATGGGTTTTGCATTCAGAGAAACTTATGTATGAGTTTAGTCCTACCCTAAATGATTCTGTGGTCTTGAACAAGTTCTTAAATGATGGTGACTCTTTGTAGCTAATGTGATGTGTGGCTTTTGGCTATACTGTTGCATTTCTTGACTTGGCCAAGTCCTGAGGTTCTGAATGGGTATTACATTCCTCAAGTTAATATGATATAACTAATTTCACAAGGGACATTTGATGATCAGTCTCATTACTTTGAAGTATCATCTCATATAAAATGTGTTAAAGATAGGTACAATTACACAATGAGTTTGAACTAATGGCTCCAGCATACCTTTTGATGTCTCTCAAATCACCAGTTATATTTGTGGCAATATTTGGGCAGTGATAGATTTTGGAGTCTCTACCAGGAGGTGATGGGATTAATCTAGGAACTTAGATATTGAGAAACTCAAGGACTACATGTCTCCCACACATGCTAGTTCTCACTGCCATTATTATCAGAAGTAGTATGAGTGTTACTTGTGGTTTCATTTAGCTTTTTGTTGGTTTCTTATGAGGTAGCATCTCTTTGTAATTCAGTATGGTGTGATATTTTGATAAGTATTGCTGCTGATCCTATAAAGTTGAAGGGAGGAACACTAATCATTGAGAATGGAGTATTTAGGATCCAGTGAACAATTAGGCAAGATTTTCTGTGTACATGACTACCTACTACTGTGAGTTCCTCTAGAGCAGGGGTCATCTCTCTTGATCACATTTGTGTCCCTTGAGCCCAGCAGTGTCTGCTGAATTTTCAGGCTGACAGTAACAAGTGTCCTTGCTGTGAGGGCAATCTACCAGAAGAGCTTGCTCTGTCCAATTTTGCTAAATCTTATCACTAGCCAATTGCAGTGGCTGGGCTGGTGGTCTCTGATGAATGTACTCAGGCAATGGAGATTGGCTTTCTACTTTTTCAATGTTGAAAAGCTAGAGATGAAATGGGCTCAGATCTGAGATAGCCCAGGGAGATTCCAATCTTGCCATGGAGCTGGTGGATGTAGAGGATGCTGTTGGGGCTCTGGCCAGACCCCCCACTATCCTGTGCTTACCACCATCTTCTGTGCACATGCTTCTAAGAGCTTGTACCTGCCACTTTCTTCAGAGCACTGCCCTTGGCTGCTGGAGCCAGTGACCAGTTGGTGTAGGAGTATGAAGTAGCAGTGCCCCTGCCTCTCGCTGGACAGGCTCTTTGATGTAACTTGCACTCTCCAGCACTTGTCAAGACCAGGCTGATGGGACTTCGCCTGCAATTACACCCTTTTGTGGCTTCTTCCCTTTATTTGTGTTGCTTGTCTTCTCCCTTACCAGTTTCTCCTGGAAGTACTTTCCTAGTGAACCACTTGCATGCGAATCCTCATCTCAGGATCTGCTTCGAGGGAACTTGATCTAAGACAGTGGTTAACATATACTTAATCTCATGGATAATTAATGAAAAATATTAGGAATTTGCTTTTGGGTCTATCCTTGGCACCTGTGGGTCATGAACCAGGAATAAAGAAGTCAGCCGTTGCTGGAGGCGGGTGTCACACTGGGGTGCACACTGCCAGGTACTGTGGCTTTCCTTGTGTGCCCCTGGCAGAAAGTCTTAGACTCGGGGTCTTCATGCCAGGGCAGGAGCCGGTGCACTTGTCCTGGAGGACAGGGAGGCATGGTCCACCTTGGGCAGGAGGTCCCTGAGGGAAAGGGGTGGAACAGGAGCACCCATCAGGAAACCTGGGGCCATGTAAATAATCACTATATGACTTTGGACAATTTGGTAAAGGGGTAACTACTGTTCCGTTTGCTGATAGAATCTATGAATATCAATAGCTACTTCAGTGTTTTATAAGAGGACATTTTCTCAAGTCATGCAAACATTCCTGGCTATTATGGAAGCAACTGGGCAGGTGAGGGGCCATGAGAAGGAGTCTGAATGTTCACACAGAGGTCATCTAGTCTAATGCTCCTCAACAGGGGCTGCTCATTTTTATCAGTGCCCCAGCCACCCCCAGAGCAGTTAAATGAGGCCCTGGTGTTTTTTAAGTTTCCAAGGTGATTGTAATATGCAGACCGAGTTGAGAACTTTTCTCAGAGTTGAGAAATTAGAAGAAAATAATAGCCATACTTACTGTCTAAAAGTAATTATTGTTACTATTTTCTTCTATTTCCTTTGTCTTTTTTTACTATGCCAAGTTTTTTAAAAAATATGTATTTTTATCCTTCTGTTTCATTTCACATCATAGCATTGCCATTTTCCCAAAGTCTTTTTATGCCTACTTTTAAGGGCTACATAATATTCTATTGAGTGTTCTTCCCATAAGTCACATAATCATTTCCCTACTGTTTGACATTTAGTCTGTTTTCAATTTAAAAATATAATTTCTTGATCTTTCTAAATTGATAGCATTGTACTTTCCCATAAGATTGGGTTTTTGTGACATATTTATAAATTCACCTAGGATGATTACTTGAACACATCCTTTCCTATATGAAATAATTGGAACTTGAAGCATTATTTCTCAGTCCACGGACAACTATCTTTATCAGAGTATCCAGGGTTTATGTGTGAGAAGGACCAGGCTGGACATATTGACTGAACCCGGGGATGTTTTAGTTCCATCAAACATGATGTTAGACGACCACCATCAAGTTCTTCACTGATTTTTTCATGGTCATAGCACAACATGGAAAACCCCCCAACATATTCTGCTTTAGCAAATGTATTAGTGACACATGTAAATCCCTAAACAATACTAATTTAAACAGTTTGAATGTAAGTTTTATATTACAATGACTAGCTGTATAGAACCCACATGTGAAGTCAATGTATCAGGTCCTGATCTGTAGAGTTCCCAGAGTAAATTTGGGCAGAGATTCAGAAGTGTGGCTAGCAGATCCTTCAGGCAGCTCTGAGGGGACACTGCCCGTCTTCTTTGTCCTGCCAGGTTAGGGGTAGGTACACTTCTGGTCAAAACATCTATCATTTGCTGCTGAATTTTTGGAAATAACTTGCCCAGGAAAGGGGTAATGTGTGGGTGGCATTGCCCTCTGCTGGATTTGATCCCAAATGTCAGTTCTGGCTAAGAGCGAATTACTATTCTTATTAAATATGCTCCTACTTTTCGTCCTTGTGTATCTGCAACAAAAGTTACTGAAATTGCTGACCTTAATGTGTCTGAAGCTGACACATCCTTGTGTCTGTGTGCTTCCTGTAAGTGGGGAGTGGTAACACTCGAGGTTCTGGGGTCCTTTGGATCGCATGGGGGGACCGATGCACCTTGCACTGAGTTACCTCGTCTTCATCAAGGCATGTGCACTTGCAATTGGAATGGAGACTTCGGCGGTTAAACACAAGGCCGAGCACCAACTCTCTAAAGTTTTTTTATTCTCCAGCTCACCCAGGTTATTTATATATTACGATGGTACCCCTGGCTCTGGTGGTCAGCTATTCAGGGTCTATATGAAGAGACCTGTGTATTCGAAAGGAAATCTTGAGGAGAAAAACTGGATTCTTCTTTTAAAAATAATGTTAACAGAATACTATTATGGGCTTAAATAACAATGAGTTCAAAAGCAAGCTAATGGGTAGTCTTAGTGCTCTTTGGACTCAGTGGAAGTGGTTTAAAATTAACTTAATTTTCAGCTCATGCCACTAACTCACAGTAAATGTGTTTCAAAACTAGTTTTACCCTCAATAAATTAATTTCAGTTTCTTAAGTCTTGGATTGATCATTTCTTGGACATTTCTGTCAGCTTTGCAAAAGGAAAGGTCCTTTTGCCAATGGACTGGTTTCTGTGTGTGGCTGTGACATTGTTACGGTTCTTATAAATGATTTTCCATTGTAATCAATTATTATATTTCATGAATACAATTTTTTAAAGTATTGAATTTCTAAATGGTGACTAGTTCTCCAAATGAGGTGTATCTTGAAATAATAGGAAATTATAACACTTTCAAAACTCTGCACATGGGCTTTTCAGTGGCATCTCCTAATTTCTTTTTAAAGTTTATGTAACCCAGATGTTGACTGCTCCCTTTTTCTCCTCTTAAAGCTGCTTTAAAGGACTCCTCTCTCTCTGCTCCCTACACACACAAAAAAGCATTACAGATGAAGGTAGAGTTGACTGAAGATGGTGGGGGGATATAAATGAGGAAGTCTCTTTCACACCCCATACCAAACAATGTGAAATCCCATTTTAACATTTTTCTTCCCCAGGGTTCTCTCTGCTGCTGGCCTTTGTAATCTCTCCTTCCCCCATTCAGTGCTCAGTATAGTTGGCTCCAGACTTATCAGTATCTGGGGCCCCTCATATTTATCTCCCTTTTATTACTCAAAGAAGTCTGCTTCAAACCCATTGCAGCTGCTTACCAAATAGCAGGCTTTTCTGTAGGTAGGGCCCACATATCTTAGATGACAATGGAAGTTAAAGATACACCAAACTTTGCATCACATTTAAAACTCCATTGCCTATGTTATTTATTTATTTATTTATTTTTTATTAAGGTATTACTGATATACACTCTTATGAAGGTTTCACATGAAAAAACAATGTGGTTACTACATTCACCCATATTATCGTGTCCATCACATATCCCATTGCAGTCAGTGCCCATCTGTATAGTAAGATGCCACAGAGTCACTGTTTGCCTTCTCTGCTATACTGTCTTCCCCATGATCCCTCCAACACCATATGTGCCAATCATAATACCCCTCAATCCCCTTCTCTCTCCCTCCCTATCCACCTTCCCCTACCCCTCCCCTGTGGTAACTGCTAGTCCCTTCTTGGAGTCTGTGAGTCTGTTGCTGTTTTGTTCCTTCAGTTTTGCTTTGTTGTTATACTCCACAAATGAGGGAAATCATTTGGTACTTGTCTTTCTCCTCCTGGCTTATTTCACTGAACATTATATCCTCCAGCTCTGTCCATATTCTTGTAAATGATAGGATTTGTTTCTTTCTTAAGGCTGAATAGTATTCCATTGTGTGTATGTACCACATCTTCTTTATCCATTCATCTACTGATGGACGCTTAGATTGCTTCCATATCTTGGCTATTGTAAATAGTGCTGCGATAAATATAGGGGTGCATATATCTTTTTGAAACTGAGAAATTATATTCTTTGGGTAAATTCCTACAAGTGGGATTCCCGGGTCAAATGGTATTTCTATGTTTAGTTTTTTGAGGAACCTCCATATTGCTTTCCACAATGGTTGAACTAGCTTACATTCCTACCAGCAGTGTGGGAGGGCTCCAGTTTCTCTGTATCCTCGCCAGCACTTGTTGTTCCTAGTCCTTTCTATGTTGGCCATCCTAACTGGTATGAGGTGATACCTCATTGTGGTTTTAATTTGCATTTCCCTGATAATTAGTGCTGTGAAGCATCTTTTCATGTGCCTGTTGGCCATCTAAATTTCTTCTTTGGATAATTGTCTGTTCATATCCTCTTTTTTAATTGGGTTATTTGATTTTCAGTTGTTGAGACATGTGAGGTCTTTTTATGTATTTTGGATGTTAACCCCTTGTCGGATATGTCGTTTACAAATATATTCTCCCATACTGTAGGATGCCTTTTTGTTCTATTGATGGTGTCCTTTGCTGTACAGAAGCTTTTCAGCTTGATGTAGTCCCATGTGTTCATTTTTGCTTTTGTTTTCCTTGCCCGGGGAGATATGTTCATGAAGAAGTCACTCATGTTTATGTCCAAGAGATTTTTGCCTATGTTATTTTCTAAGAGTTTTATGGTTTCATGACTTATATTCAGGTCTTTGATCCATTTTGAATTTACTTTTGTGTATGGGGCTAGATAGTGATCCAGTTTCATTCTCTTACATGTAGCTGTCCAGTTTTGCCAGCACCAACTGTTGAAGAGACTGTCATTTCCCCATTGTATGTCCATGGCCCCTTTATCATATATTAATTGACCATATAGCTTGGGTTTATGTCTGGGCTCTCTAGTCTGTTCCATTGGTCTATGGGTCTGCTCTTGTGCCAGTACCAAATTGTCTTGATTACTATGGCTTTGTAGTGGAGCTTGAAGTTGGGGAGCGTAATCTCCCCAGCTTTATTCTTTCTTCTCAGGATTGCTTTGGCTATTTGGGATCTTTTGTGGTTCAATATGAATTTTAGAACTATTTTCTCTAGTTCATTGAAGAATACTGTAGGTATTTTGATAGGCAATCTGTAGATTGCTTTAGGCAAGATGGCCATTTTAACAATATTAATTCTTCCTATCCATGAGCACAGGATGTGTTTCCATTTATTGGTTTCTTCTTTAATTTCTCTCATGAGTGTCTTGTAGTTTTCAGGGTATAGGTCTTTCACTTCCTTCGTTAAGTTTATTCCAAGGTACTTAATTTTATTTGATGCAATTGTGGATTGATTTGTTTCCTGATTTCTCTTTCTGCTAATTCATCACTAATATATAGGAATGCAACATATTTCTATGTATTATGTTTGTATCCTGCAATGTTGCTGAATTGATATATTAGATCTAGTAGTTTTGGAGTGGATTCTTTAGGGTTTTTTTATGTACAATATCATGTCATCTGCAAATATAGTGACAGTTTAACATCTTCCTTACCAATCTGGATGCCTTTATTTCTTTCTGTTGTCTTATTGCTGTGGCAAGGACCTCCACAACTATGTTGAATAAAAGTGGAGAGAATGGCATCCTTTTCTTGTTCCTGATCTTAGAGGAAAGGCTTTCAGCTTCTCACTGTTAAGTGTGATGTTGGCTGTGGGTTTGTTATATATGGTCTTTACTGTGTTGAAGTACTTGCCCTCTATACCTATTTTGTTGAGAATTTTTATCATAAATGGGTGTTGAATTTTGTCAAATGCTTTTTTGGCCCCTATGGAGATGATCATGTGGTTTTTGTCCTTCTTTTTGTTGATGTGGTAGATGATGTTGATGGATTTTTCTAATATTGTACCATTCTTGCATCCCTGGAAGAAATCCTACTTGATCACGATGGATGATCTTTTTGATGTATTTTTGAGTTTCGTTTGCTAATATTTTGTTGAGTATTTTTGAATCTATGTTCATCAGGGATATTGGTCTGTAATTTTTTTTGTGGTGTCTTTGCCTGGTTTTGGTATTAGGGTGATGCTGGCATCATAGAATGAGTTTGGAAGTATTCCCTCTTCTTCCACTTTTTGGAAAACTTTAAGGAGGATGGGTACTAGGTCTTCACTAAATGTTTGATAAAATTCAGTGGAGAAGCCATCTGGTCTAGGAATTTTGTTCTTAGGTAGTTTTTTGATTAACCAGTTCAATTTCATTGCTAGTAATTGGTTTGTTCAGATTTTCTGTTTCTTTCTGGGTCAGCCTTGAGAGGTGGTATTTTTCTAGAAAGTTGTCCATTTCTTCTAGGTTATCCAGTTTGTTAGCATATAATTTTTCATAGTATTATCTAATAATTCTTTGTATTTCTGTGGTGTCCATAGTGATTTTTCCTTTCTCATTTTTGATTCTGTTTATATTGTAGACTCTTTTTTTCTTGATAAGTCTGGCTTGGGTTTTATCTATTTTGTTTATTTTCTTGAAGAACAAGCTCCTGCTTTCACTGATTCTTTCTATTGTTTTATTCTTCTCAATTTTATTTATTTCTGCTCTAATCTTTATTATGTCCCTCCTTCTACTGACTTTGGGCCTCATTTGTTTTTCTTTTGCTAGTTTCGTTAATTGTGAGTTTAGACTGCTTAATGGGATTGTTCTCCTTTCCTGAGGTAGGCCTGTATTGCAATATACTTCCCACTTGGCATGGCCTTCGCTGTGTCCCACAGATTTTGTGGTGGTTGAATTATTGTTGTCATTTGTCTCCATATATTGCTTGATCTCTGTTTTTTATTTGGTCATTGATCCATTGATTATTTCGGAGCATGTTGTCAAGCCCTCATGTGTTTGTGGGCTTTTTTGTTTTCTTTGCATAATTTATTTCTAGTTTCATATATTTGTGGTCTGCAAAGCTGGTTGGTACAATTTCAATCATTTTGAATGAACTGAGGTTCTTTTTGTGGCCTATTATATGAGCTATTCTTGAAAATGTTCCATGTGCACTTGAGAAGGATGTGTATCGTGTGGCTTTTGGGTGCAGAGTTCTGTAGATGTCTGTTAGGTCCATCTGTTGTTCAGTGCCTCTGTCTCCTTACATATTTTCTGTCTGGTTGATCTGTCCTTTGGAATGAGTGGAGTGTTGAAGTCTCCTGGAATGAGTGCATTGCACACTATTTCCCCTTTTAATTCTTCTAGTATTTGTTTCACATATGTAGGTGCTTCTGTGTTGGGTGCATAGATATTTATAATGGTTATATTCTCTTGTTGGATTGACCCTTTTTATCATTATGTAATGTCCTTCTTTGTCTCTTGCTGGTTTCTTTGTTTTAAAGTCTATTTTGTCTGATACAAGTGCTGCAACTCCTGCTTTTTTCTCCCTATTATTTGCATGAAATATCTTTTCTATCCCTTCACTTTTAGTCTGTGTACGTCTTTGGGCTTGAAGTGAGTCCCCTCTAGGTACCATATAGTTGGGTCTTGTTTTTTCATCCATTCAGTGATTCTATGTGTTTCATTGGTGCATTCAGACCATTTACATTTAGGGTGATTATCGATAGGTATATACTTATTGCCATTGCAGGCTTTGTATTTGTGGTTACCAAAGGTTCAAGGGTAACTTCCACACTATCTAACAGTCTAATTTAACTCACTTGGTATGCTACTATAAACACAATCTAAGGATTCTTTTTTTTCCTCCTTCTTCTTCCTCCTCTCTTCTTTATATATTAAGTATCATATTCTGTACTCTTTGTCTATCCCTTGTCTGACTTTGGGGGCAGTTGATTTAATTTTGCATTTGCTTAGTAATTTACTGTTGTACTTTCTTTACTGTGGTTTTCTTACCTCTGGTGACAGCTGTTTAACCTTAGGAACACTTCCATCTATAGCAGTCACTCCAAAATAGACTGTAGAGATGGTTTGTGGGAGGGAAATTCTCTCAGCTTTTGCTTATCTGGAAATTGTTTAATCCCTCCTTCAAATTTAAATGTTAATCTTGCTGGATAAAGTAATCTTGGTTCCAGGCCCTTCTGCTTCATGGCATTAAATACATCATGCCACTCCCTTCTGGCCTGTAAGGTTTCTGCTGAGAAGTCTGATGTTAGCCTGATGGGCTTTCCTTTGCATGTGATCTTAGTTTTCCTCTCTGGGTGCTTTTAATAGTCTGTCCTTATCCTTGATTTTTGCCACTTTAATTATTATATGTCTTGGTGTTGTCTTCCTTGGGTCCCTTGTGTTGGGGGGTCTGTGGATCTCCATGGCCTGAGAGACTGTCTTATTCCCCAGACTGGGGAAGTTTTCAGGAATAACTTCCTCAAAGACACTTTCTATCCCGTTTTCTCTCTCTTCTTCTTCTGCTACCCTTATAATACAAATATTGTTCCATTTGAAATTGTCCCACAGTGCTCTCCATATTCTTTCATTCCTAGAGATTCCTTTTCCTCTCTGTGCCTCAGCTTCTTTGTATTCCTCTTCTCTAATTTCTATTTCATTTATTGCCTCCTCCACCACATCTACTCTGCTTTTCAAACCCTCCATTGTGTTTCTCAATGATGGGATCTCCATCCTAAATTTGTTCCTGAGTTCTTAGTTCTTGAATATTTTTCTGTACCTTCATTAGAATGTTGATTTTTATTTTGAAATCTCTTTCTGGAAGATTGATTAGTTCTGTCTCACTTGATCTTTTTCTGGTGTTGGTGAGATTTTGCTTTGAACTAGGTTCTTTTGACTTTTCATATTTGTATGTGGTGCCCTTTAGTGCCCAGAATCTCTACCCTCTGGAGCTGCTCAGCCCCTGGAGTGATATAGGGGGGTTACAGGGGAGGGAGATGCTGTTGCCTTGGGGGAGGAAAGGAAAGATCTGTTTCTTGCTTCCTGGCTGCTATGCCTGTCTCCACTTCCAGAACCAGTGGGCCAAACACACAGGTATAAGCCTCTGTGCTTTGTGTTTGTAGCTGCTGTAGGCTGGGCTTCCCTCTGGCTAGCTCGACACCAGGGCATAGGCTGCTGGTTTGTGAGCCAGGTGCAGGTTGGACAGAAAGAAGGTGCAGCAGGCTGTGTATCACTGTGGGGGGACTTGGAGCTGCATAGCCAGTCATGGGGTGGAGTGCCTGAAGATCCTAAAAGTTCCCAATGTGCTGGGAAGAGTGCATGGAGTCAATTTTGTCTTCATGTCCTTTCTCCTGAGCAGTAAGCTCTGTGCAATCATTGCCCATTTTGCAGCCTTCTCGCTTTTAGGAAGTATCTCAGACTTATCACCCAGAACAGCTGAATATGGATTCCTATTTTCCACAAGCAGCTGGAATCCCAGTCTCTCCAGGTAGTCCACCAGTCTTAGCTTTCCAACCCCACTAATCACCAGAGCACCATGCAATGTAGCTTCGTGCTCCCAGAACAGATCTCCAGGGCTAGGTGTTCAGCAATTCCAGGCCTCCACTCCCTCCCTGCTCCATTTCTCTTCCTCCTGCCGATGAGCTGGGGTGATGGAAGGGCTTGGGTCCTGCCAGGCCATAGCTTTAGTATGTTACCCTGTTCCGTGAGGTCTGTTCTTTTCCCCAGGTGTATGCAGTCTGTTGCAGCCTTCTTTTCTGTTGCTATTTCAGGATTAGTTATATCAGTTATATTTTCCTATTATATGTGGTTTTAGGAGGAGGTGTCTGTCTCACCTCTCATGCTGCTATCTTTTCCCTCCCTCTGTTTTTTAAAAATAGGTTTATGCATTTCTTTCCAGTTGTCATAGGGAGGAGATCTAGAATTTCTCTTGAAAAAACAAATCCAAACCTAAACCACAAAGACCTTGGAGACATTAGAAGATTAATAATGTAAAGCTTTCTTAAGATCTTAAGATCTGAAAGATAAAGAGATCATAATATTATAGTGCATAAATTTCATTTCAATCAGAGCCCACAAGTTGTCTATACAAAACCAAACAGATGTTTTAATAGCATTTGTCAGTTAACTACTTAATGTTGACTATGTATACATTTCTACATCCATAGATTGTTCTTTAGATTTAGATCTCCTGGGATTACCACAGTTGGTTAATTTTTTCCATGCATTTTTGGTTGGTATATTATCTGTTGTGGGTAGAAAATTAAGAAAACTTAAAAGAGTATAAAGAAAACATAAACATTACTCTTGGTTCTATTACCCAGATTGGAGTAAACTGCAATGTACTTTTGAGGGTGTTTATCTCTCTCTTTCCTCCATCTTTGCTTTCTCTTCTTTACTCTTCCACACAATATTTATTTAAAAAATAATAGAGATTGCCCAGATATAAACCCAAGCATATATGGTCAATTAATATACAAAAAAGGAGCCATGGCCATAAAATGGGGTAATGACAGCCCCTTCAACAACTGGTATTGGCAAAACCGGACAGCTACATGCAAGAGAATGAAACTGGATTATTGTCTATCCCCATACACAAAAGTAAACTGGAAATGGATCAAAGACCTAAATGTAAATCATGATATCATAAAACTCTTAGAGGACATCATAGACAAAAAATCTCCTCAGTATAAACATGAGCAACTTTTTCCTGAACGCATCTCCTCAAGCAAAGGAAACAAAAGCAAAACTGAACACATGGGACTACATCAAACTAAAAAGCTTCTGTACAACAAAGGACACCATCAACAGAACAAAAAGGCATCCTACAGTATGGGAGAATATATTTGTAAACGACATATCCGACAAGGGGTTAACATCCAAAATACATAAAGAACTCACATGTCTCAACAACTGAAAAGCAAATAACCCAATTAAAAAAGAGGATATGAACAGACAATTATCCAAAGAAGAAATTTAGATGGCCAACAGGCACATGAAAAGATGCTCCACAGCGCTAATTATCAGGGAAATGCAAATTAAAACCACAATGAGGTATCACCTCATACCAGTTAGGGCGGCCAACATAGAAAGGACTAGGAACAACAAGTGCTGGTGAGGATACAGAGAAACTGGAGCCCTCCCACTGCTGGTAGGAATGTAAGCTAGTTCAACCATTGTGGAAAGCAATATGGAGGTTCCTCAAAAAACTAAACATAGAAATACCATTTGACCCGGAATCCCACTTGTAGGAATTTACCCAAAGAATATAATTTCTCAGTTTCAAAAAGACATATGCAGCCCTATATTTATTGCAGCACTATTTACAATAGCCAAGATATGGAAGCAATCTAAGCATCCATTAGTAGATGAATGGATAAAGAAGATGTGGTACATACACACAATGGAATACTATTCAGCCTTAAGAAAGAAACAAATCCTATCATTTACAAGAATATGGACAGAGCTGGAGGATATAATGTTCAGTGAAATAAGCCAGGAGGAGAAAGACAAGTACCAAATGATTTCCCTCATTTGTGGAGTTTAACAACAAAGCAAAACTGAAGGAACAAAACAGCAACAGACTCACAGATTCCAAGAAGAGACTAGCAGTTACCACAGGGGAGGGGTAGGGGAAGGCGGATAGGGAGGGAGAGAGAAGGGGATTGAGAGGTATTATGATTAGCACACATGGTGTTGGGGGGATCATGGGGAAGACAGTGTAGCACAGAGAAGGCAAATAGTGACTCTGTGACATCTTAGTACACTGATGGACAGTGAGTGCAATGGGGTATGGGGGGACATGATAATAGGGTGAATGTTGTAACCGCATTGTTTTTTCATGTGAAACCTTCATAAGAGTGTATATTAATAATACCTTAATAAAAAAATAGAGATTGTACTATAGCCTATTTTCATGGCTCTGCCCCTGCTCCAAATATGTCTATTGGAACCTGTCAATGTGATATTATGTGGAAAAAGGGTCTTTGCATATATAATTAAGTTAAGGGTCTTGAGATGAGATCATCCTGGTAATCCAATCACGAGAGTTTTTATATGAGAGAAGAAGGGAAGAAGGTACATAGAAGATGTGAAGTTGGAAGTAGAGATTGGAATTTTATATTCCCAAATCAAGGAATGCCTGAGGCTACTAGGAGCCGGGAGAGAGGCATGGAACAGCAACTTCTCTGGAGCCTCCAGAGACAGCTCCACTCTACTGATGCCTTGACTTTGGACTTCCAAGCTGTAGAACAGAGATAATAAAAGTTTTGCTACTTTAAACCATCTAGTTCGTGATACTGTGTTACAGTGGACCTAGGAAAATAATACTCATTAGTTTTTGGCTTTCAATTGAGAGGTTTTATGTTCATTTGTTCATTCTTTCACTCTATAGGCATTTATTAAATGCCTCCTAGGTGTCTGGCAGAATGCTATATGCTGGGGATGCAAAGTTAAATAAGACATCATTTCTGCTCTGACTATAATGCCATCATACGCATATGGTAATGCAGTACGTTTATCTCTAGAATTGCTATGATAATCTCACATTTCACTGTTTTTACTCACTAGTAATGTGAGTGAGCAAAATGACTCATCTCCCGAGGAATGTGCAGGTTTTGAAAATTCTTGTCACTTCACAGGCCCTAGAGACAAACTGCTGCCAGGTGTTAGAAAATCTTGGTATTTAGAACCTGGTTAGAACTGGTGCCTTGAAGCTGTAATTCTGGGGAACATTGGGCAGCCTTTAAACTTGAGTCACATTCTCAAAAACTAGAACTAATTCCATTTTCCATGTCACTAATTTTATTTATTTTTGTTTTTTATTTTTTATTAAGTATCACTGATACACAGTCTTCTGTTAATTTCAAATATATGCAGAGTGTTTCAACTGTTCTCCACATTATTAAATTCTCACCTCCTCTAGTGCATTCACTCTTTATCAACATTGTAAGATGTTAAAGAATCATCAACTTTATTTTCCGTGGTGTTCTACCATCCCTATGACCAACTTATATTGTGATTGTGAATTATTGCAGCCCTTTATGTCCTACCCCCTGCCCTCTCCACCTCCAGCCCATTCCCCTTGGTAACTACTAGTCAGTGTCTATGAGTCTACTGCTATTTTGTTCCTTCTGTTTTGCTTTGTTTTTATACTCCACAAATAAATGAAATCATTTGGTATTTGTCTTTCTCTGCTTGGCTTATTTCCCCGAGCATAATACCCTCTAGCTCCATCCATGTTGTTGAAAATGTGAAGATTTCTTTTCTTTTTGTGGCTGTATCATATTCCATTGTGTATATGTACCACCTCTTCTTTATCCATTCATCTATTGATGGGTACTTAGGTTGCTTTCATATTTTGGCTATTGAAAATAGTGCAGCAATAAATATAGGGGTGCATATATCTTTTTGAATCTGGGATTTTGTTTTCTTTGGGTAAATTCCTAGGAGTGGAATTCCCAGGTCAAACGGTATTTCTGTTTTTAGTTTTTTAAGGAATCTCCATACTGCTTTCCACAGCAGTTGCACCAATTTGCAGTCCCACCAGCAGTGTAGGAGGGTTCCAATTTCTCCGCAGCCTTGCCAGCATTTGTTATTTCTTGTCTTTTGGATGTTGGCCACCCTAACTTGTGTGAAGTGATATCTCACTGCAGTTTTAATTTGCATTTCCCTGATGATTTGCAATGTGGAGCATCTTCTCATGTGCCTGTTGGCCATCTGTATTTCTTCTTTGGAGAAATGTTCAGGTCCTCTGCCTATTTCTTAATTGGGTTATTTGTTTCTTGGGTGTTAAGACTTATGAGTCCTTTATATATTTTGGATATTAACCCCCTATCAGATGAGTTATTTATGAATATATTCTCCCGTACCATAGAATGCCTTTTTTTCTCCTGATGGTGTCCTTTGCTGTACAGAAGCTTTATATTTTGATATAGTCCCACTGGTTCATTTTTTATTTTGTTTCCCTTGCCTGAAGAGATGCATCCAGGAAAAAGCCATTCATGCTTATATTCAAGAGATTTTTGCCTATGTTTTCTTCGAAGAGTTTTATGGTTTCATGACTGACATTCAGGTCTTTGATCCATTTTGAGTTTACTTTTGTGTATGGAGTTATGCAATAATGCAGTTTCATTCTCTTATCTGTAGTTGTCTAGTTTTGCCAACACCAGTTGTTGAAGAGGCTGTCATTTCCCCATTGTATCTATGGCTCCTTTATAGTATATTAGTTGACCATAGATGTGTGGGTTTATATCTGGGCTCTCTATTCTGTTCCATTGATATATGGGTCTATTCTTGTACCAGCACTAAATTGTTTTGATTACTGTGGCTTTGTAGTAGAGTTTGAATTCAGGGAGCATAGTCCCACCAGCTTTGTTCTTCTTTCTGAGGAGTGCTTTGGCTATCCAGGGTCTTTTGTGGTTCCATATGAGTATTAGACCTATCTGTTCTAGTTCATTGAAGAATGCTGTTGGTATTTTGATAAGGATTGCATTGAATCTGTAGATTGTTTTGGGCAGGATGGCCATTTTGCCAATATTAATTCTTCCTATCTGTGAACAAGGGATCCATTTATTTGTGTCTTTAATTTCTCTCATGAGTGTCTTATAGTTTTCAGAGCAAAGATCTTTCACCTCCTAGGTTAGGTTTATTCCTAGGTATTTTATTCTTTTTGATGTAATTGTAAATGGAGTTGTTTACCTGATTTATTGTTAGTATATAGGAATGCAACAGATTTCTGTGTATTAATTTTTTATTCTGCGACTTTGCTGAATTCAGTTATTAGTTCTAATAGATTTTTGGTGGAGTCCTTAGGGTTTTTGGTGTATAATATGTCATCTGCAAGTACTGAGTGTTTAATTTCTTCATTACCAATTTGGATGCCTTTTATTTCTTTGTGTTGTCTGGTTGCTGTTGCTAGGACCTTCAGTACTATGTAGAATAAAAGTGGTGGGAGTGGAGACATCCTTGTCTTGTTCCTGATCTTAGAGGAAAAGCTTTCAGCTTTTTACTATTAAGTATGATGTTGGCTGTGGGTTTGTTGTATATGGCCTTTATTATGTTGAGGTACGTACCCTCTGTACCCATTTTGTTAAGTGTTTTTATCATGAATGGGTGTTGAATTTTGTCAAATGCCTTTTCAGCATCTGTTGAGATAATCATATGGTTTTTGTCCTTTTTGTTCATGTGAGATATTGATTGATTTACAAATATTGTATCATCCTTGCATCCCTGGGATGAATCCCACTTGGTCATAATGGATGATCTTTTTGATACATTTCTTAATTTTGTTTGCTAATATTTTATTGAGTATTTTTGCACCTATGGTCATCAGGGATATTGGTGTTTTTTTGTGGTGTCTTTGTCTGGTTTTGGTATTATAGTGATATGAGTCTCATAGAATGAGTTTGGAAGTATTCCCTCCTCTTCTACTTTTTGGAATACCTTAAGGAGGATGGATATTAGCTCTTTTTTAAATGTTTGATAAAATTCAGCTGTGAAGCCATCTGGTCATGGAGGTTTGTTTTTAGGTAGATTTTTGATTACCAGTTTGATGATATTGCTGGTAATTAATTTGTTCAGATTTTCTGTTTCTTCCCTGGTCAGTCTTGGAAGGTCGCATTTTTCTAGTAAGTTGTCCATTTCTTCTCCACATCAGGAATTTAAAAAATTCTCTTTACATATTGATATTTGGCAAGGGTTAGATATGCAATATTAGAAGAATAAGAGAAAACAAAGAGGGGCAGAGAACATAGAAAGTTAAAGTAACAATCTCTAAATTAGATCTAAAGATTCAGAGAAGCAGGGAAATTTGGGTGCTGTCAGAGAAAAACATTCAACATTATAGGGAAAGAAAACTCCGGCAGTGTCATTGTGTCCCAGTTACTAGAGATAAGGAAGAAAGTAGAGGTGTAATTGAGAGCATGATGGTGAATATTGCAGAAGGAAAGAAATTATTTCTAATAATGGAGAAAGAATAGATTTTGATGTGAAGAAAACTGGTAGTATTCTTCAGTAGAGAATATATGGTGCAATTAAAGTATGCTTTCTGTTACCTTTGGGAAAGAAATCAGCATTCCTTCACAAGGAACACCTTTGGATTTAAAATTTGCCTCATATTCAATGTTAAGTGCAGCATGGGGAGATTCTTTGGGAAAAGAAGAAAGATGAGGCATTGAGATTAGATTACAAATATTGTATCATCCTTGCATCCCTGGGATGAATCCCACTTGGTCATGATGGATGATCTTTTTGATACATTTTTTAATTTTGTTTGCTAATATTTTTTAATTTTTAAATTTAATATTTAAATTCCATTTGCTAATGGAATTGAGATTAGAGAGGGCTTCGTGTAGAACACATGAACATCACTGAAGATTAAAGGGGCTATTTTGGCAACAGGGATACATTTCATTCAGATAACCTGGTTTGATCTGTGTCAGTCAGCATGTGCTAGGACTGGACCGGGGGCATGAAGCAAAGTTTTACACAGGCCTTGAGAATAGTGGCAGGGATTCGTGTTTACCACTAGTTCTTCTATTCCTACAGTCCACATTTATATAACATCCCTTTGTACCCGCCACTATGCTGGGTACCAGGGATGTGGGATTAACACCCAATGTTCCTTCCTTAAGGAGCCTGGAGTCCAGGGGAAGAGGTGGACAAATAAACAGATTGTTATTTTACAGCATTAGGAGCCATGGTAAAAGGAAGCATGAGGTGCTCTGGGAGCACCACATGGGAGGACCCTAACACAAGTTTTGGAAGGCTGACAGCAGAGATACTATTTTATTAGAATAACTCATGGAAGAATTGGCCCTAGCAAAGATCAGCCACTGAAGAGCTAATTGAATGGTGGGGTGAGAGGGAGGTGAGAGCAGAGGAGGATTAAGGAAGGGTCCAGACACAAAGGATGACTTACTCTTCATAAGTTTTATTGAAGAGGGAGGCAAAGAACATGCTGGGCAAAAAATGCAAAGAGATGAATGAGCTTAAATCCATTATCTCCCCATCCCTTTCCCATCTCTCCAACTGTGTACTCTGATAAAACGTGGCTCAGCTGGGACTGACATCTTCATGCATAGGCTGCTCTTACAGGTCTGTTGGATGACCCAGCCATGAGGGCCTCTCCTGTCTTTCTACCCCATGAGCCAGCAGTGTGTTGAGGAAGCCCACCAGTCTGGTGTCAGGACACTGAGGTCTGATGCAGGCTCTGTCACTAAATGATGTGTGACTGAGGACTAAGGATGTCAGTTTTCTCATGTATATAACAAGGTAGTTTGGATATCAGTCATTTTCAAATTTTTCTTTTTCCAATCAGCAGAGTCCTTCCAAATGAAATTTTGCATGGAAACCTCAAATATAGAACAGATACAAGCAAGCTGCTTGACTGCCCTGTCCTCTGTGGTGGCCCCTGAGGGGCCTCCATGAACGTCACTGGACTGTAAAATGGTTGTTCAAATGACATCTCAGGAGTGCCTAGGTCCAAATCACCTTGGGGCAAATACTCATGAACCCTTCTCCAGCTTCCTGAATTATAGTCTCTGGGCCTGGGGCCTAGGACTTTATTTTTAATTAGCACCTCATGGGATTCTTATGCAGACTGAAATTTGAGTACCAATGGGCTAGATATTCCAAGCACCCTCCCAGTCCCTAAATACTATGACTGTGATCCCCTTCAACTTTGTTGTGATGGTGAGGAGCCAAAAAAGGGAAGTCAGTGACTCTGCAGAAGAGAAAGACTCAACAGAAAATGGGGTGTTGGAAGTGTAAGGGTAGATATGATGGTGAAAAAAAAAAGATGATGGTTGATGAGGAGAGTTAGATGTAAAAGAGTAAGTTATAGAAGGACTAGGGAAAGAAGAAGAAACTTTAACCATAGGATCTTCCAACAATGAGGATATTTATTGTATATGAGATGGAAGAAATTGTAGCAAAAGATGTCAGAAGACAATCCAGGGCATGGGGCTGCCTGAGTTAATGTCCTGACCAGATATTTCCACAAATCCTGGGCTCATCTTCAACACACCACATAGTGTCATAATGGTCTCCTTACCTTTAATGTATTTGTCTATATTTATTGATGCTTGTTAAGGGCCAGGAACTGTGTTAGGTGCTGGAATGCAGCGAATCCAAATAGATATGATCTCTGCAGTCCTGGAGCTTAGTGTCTGGTGCGGGAGGTAGACTTAATAAAATAGTCAAGCTAAGTAGTGTATAATTACAAGCTGAGGCAAATGCTGCCAAGGAAAAGATTATGGTTTCTGTGTGTGTGTGTGTGTGTGTGTGTGTGTGAGAGAGAGAGAGTAGGGAGAGGTGAGGCAGTTTAGGAATGAGTTCTTTGAGGAAGTAGTAAATCTGAGCTGATAACTAGGAGTTAATTAGGCAAGGTGGGGTGATGGGATAGGAAGGAGAACTACAGACAGAGGAACAGTGTGTGCAAAGGTCCTGTGGATGGAAGGAGGATGGTGATTTTGAGGAACTAAACAGCAGAAGCACAAAGTAAGACTTAGAGAAGAGCAGTGTGAGATGCGGCTGGAAAAGGAGTCAGAGGCCAGCCTGCAGGGCCTTGAGGACCACATAAGAGTTTGGGACTTTTTCCTAAGAGCAGAGGGAATACATGGACGGGTTTGCCTTTGGAAAAGCTCATGCCTGTTTCATGGGAGAAAAGCCAGAGGATGGGAGATTTGGGGAAGGTGGCTGTCTGCTGCTGAATTTGTCTGTCTCTATACTGCTGTGAGTTACTGGAGCCTGAGACAATCTCTGCATTCCTATTACCTAACTTAATAGTATTCTGCATGTTGCCAATGCTCAGTAGTTACATGACGGATGAGCCAAATGTATTAAATAAATTAAATCATTTTGCAGTAAGATCAGAATTTCTTTTAGCTATTTCCCTCTTTCTCCCCCTTTCTTTCCTGCGACTAATATAGGCAAGGGGAGGTATCCACACAATGTCTGTTATCTGCACATCGTGTCTGCTCTCCTTGCCACCTGAGAACTGTGTCTGCTCTCGGGTCACTGTATAGCAAACCCATCTTTAACCCAGTTGTTTTGTATTACTGGGAGTCTCCCTGACATCACTGCACCTTAACACACATGGGACCATGCCTGACATTTACAGAAAGGGAGAGGGTTTGGTCCATCTGGGTTTCATTTCTGAATTAGCAGAGCTCAAGGCAGTGATTGAGGCAGTGCTTACTGTTTCTTCGGCAGTTGCATCCTGGTTGTAGTACAGCAGAAAAACAAAAATGTGGGAACTTGGGCAGCCCTTGGATGGAGCTGCATAGATAGGCTTCCTGTGTCTTCATCAGACGTTTCCTTCCAGCAGGACTTTCTAAATTGCTGGCTAACGGTTCCTGTTGACCCAGCTTGCCTCATCTGGTTACCTTGCGCCTTTCCAGACATTTGTATTCCGACATACTTTCCCCCTTCACACTGCTAAATTTAAGGCTTAATTTTCAAATCAAATGCTCATCTGGCTGGGTGCCTGAGAAATCACATGTGGAGAGCTGAGACTCAGGCAGGGAACTGTGCCCTCGCTTCTAGAGAGCAGGTCTGGAAACCATATGAACTGTAAATAGTTTTAAAATCTAAAAAAGTAAAGCTGTCTGCCAAGAGGAGAGAGCTGTTTTTTTTTTTTTCCCTCTCTAAACTCAGTTATTAGGTATCTGTTGGACATTACTAACCTCTATCATATAATCTGTTTACTGTCTCTATCAACTGGGGCTGGAACAGCCAGATTTAAGCCCCTTGAGGGCTCAGCTCTGCCAACACTTGCTTTATTAGAAATAGGTTTTGGGGTCACAGCTATGTACCGTAAGTTATGTTGTCAGGTACTTGTTTTTAATAGAAATTTGCCTTCTTTCACATCATACTTCCTTCTGAAACTTGGGTGATAGAAATAGGTTAATATGCTTTAAAATAATGGAACCGAATTTTCCAGTAAGAGCAGGAAAAAGATTAAATAGGAAAAGACACATGACTTTCTTTATTTGCTCTCCATTAGGTGACTATTGTGCAACAACGTCACCTCCCACTTTGAGAAATATTGCTCAGCTCAGATCCTGTTTTCTTTGTTAGGCTTTCTCTTCTTCACCTGATGTTTCATTATAGAAAATAGTTCATAAGACCTTTTCTTTTTTGGCTCAATTCTTGAAGGTATCAAGGCACAGAGAGGCTGTCACTGTCTTACAAGAGACTAACAGCAACAACCTTTCATTCTGTATTGGCAAATATCTCAGCTTCATCCTTTTTCTCCTGTATTCCAAGTTTAATCCCTTCTCTATACCTCTTTTCTCACTCTTTGTCCAGGGGGAAAGAAGAAAGAATACTGGACTCAAGACACAAAATAATAGAAAAACAGTATACAATATAGGGTCTTTTAGGTAGAGAACATTTTAGAATATTGGATGTCTGAAAAGCTAGAGATTGTAGTGGAGGTCATGCAAATAAATATGCAAAGGACCACAGCAAAAACGCCTAGAATTGGCATGTGCAGATTTGTTGGCATTCCGTTTCAAATCTGGTACTGATAATGTCGAAGTAATGTAAGTTCTATTTAAATGGTACCTAACTTTTGGCCATCATCCCTGGCGTGAAATCTCCCAATTAACCAAGTTGAAAATACAATTCCCAGCAGTGGTGCTTGTGATTAGGAAAGAAATTCAGAAGAGAAAAGATTGCTTATACACAGTTTTAGACACATTTTTGCAGATTACAAATTAAACCACGAGGCCTGAACCCCCCTGACAGCTGGAAAGCATAGAGGGCTTTGGGGAGTGTGAGGCCAGCCTGTCGTTTCTCTGAAGCAGAAAAACTACCCTGGAGCTGAGTGGGAATACAATATAGAGTGTTTCCCAGAAAGTTGATTAAAAGGGCAACTTTCTGCCAGAAAGATTTCATCTTCTTAATAGAGAAAACCAGAGTCTCCTCTGGACTGAAAAATGCATCATCTAGTTGTATGCAAGGAGCAGGAAGTTCTAGAGACTTTGGGATTTGAGTAATGCTAGACAGAAACAAAGGGATTGCTTTAGAAGGCCTTAGCCATCTCTCTTGCCTCTAAGATAGGAGAAATGGAACCACCATTTGATATATCAACCCTCAGTCCAAAGCTGGCAGCTGTTGCAGGGACTTACAAAGCTGTGGTCTATGGGGTCTGGGGCAGCAGGTTGGTAAAGACCTTCACCAAAAGCCAAGTTTACCAAGACCTGCAGGGTCCAGGATGAGTGGATTAGTTTGGGGACTCAAGTTCATGTCCTAGTTTGGGGCAGGGGAGAGGGTAACAGTTCCCTCTTACACTTCAGTCCTGTTGGGTTGGATTGGATAAGCTGATGGGGCTCAACAATAGAGCCAGTCTTCTTGGGGCTAGTTGAAGTTTTATCCCAGCACTATTAACAGCAGACATATGGCTGCTCTGAACCACAGGGGGATGTTTAAGTCCTAGTTCTTCAAATGTGGAGTACCTTCAATGTACTAAAGATGATTAACATGCCATTGATAGTTCCTGGAAGCACATTTTGTGCAGACAGATAAGCAGACAGTTTCAACATAATGAAATATGATGGGGGTATTGGACTGCCATGAAGGGACTGAAGAGGAGGTACTGAGCCCAGTCCAGGGTTCAGCGGAGGCTTCTTCAAATAGGTGAGGCTGTGACTAAAGTTAATCAATTAAAAATGCAAGACAAAAAGTAAAGTTTCTGCTTTTTAGAGAAAAGTATTATCCCTTGTTGTTATATTTATTTGTTTTTTGGAAATATACATATATGCAAAAGAAACCCATGCAATATATACAATTTTGTATTCTATTTTCTTTTGATGTGAGAACTCACACAGGGCACAAAAATTTCTTTGAAAACATATTTTTAATAGCTGAATTGTATAATGAATGAATTGTATAATGTATAATGTATAATTAAAATAATGATCTGCTGACTTGATCACTTTCCTATTATTGGATAATTAACTTGTTTCTAATTTTTTCTTTTTGTAAATAACTCTCAGAGGAACATCTCTGAATGTAAATTTCACATTCATCTCTATTTCTTTAGGCTGTATTTCTAGGGAATCTAGACTCTGCCTTTTTTTAAAGATTCTTAATATATACTGTGAAATTACTTTCTAGGAAGCTTGTGCCTATTTATCCTCCCATTTGAAGAAATAAATGTTTTTTCCACAACCCCATCACAACTTTGAGTATTATATATTTTTTAGAATCTAGACCTAGGCCAGGTGGATAGTATAAACAGGTGTCTTTGTTTTAAAAATTCATTGATTTCTAGTGAAGGTGATTATCTTTTAAAATATTTATTAACTGTATTGTTTCTCTTTTCACTGACTTGTCTGTATTCATTGATTTTTGTTGGTCTATAGTACTGTTTTTGGTGTTCTGTTGAGATTATAGTTAAAATTTTGTCTTCTAACAAATTCTGGGGGAAAATGACATCTCTACATTGTGTACAGGGATATTGCTCCAGGGTGCTTGCTGTTTAATATGAAAGAAGTTGGCAACCCTATGGGATGTACATCTTGCTTTATAGTCATAGGAAATGCAAATCAAAAGTATACACTTTGAAGAAAATGAATAATTTTTTTATTGTCTAAACTGTCATCCTTTGCCTGCAACAGTTTATTTTATCCTTATCCTCTTTCCATATTTTGTAGTTATCTCTGCTGGACTTTCCTAGGGCCTTCCCAGCAGGTGTAACCATGTGGAACTATTACTCACTTCAGCCTTAGAGCTAACAATGCTCAGCATATAACATGAGAGATGACATAAATAACTAGTCCATTTAAATGTTCATTCAACAAATATGTACGAAGTCTCTGATATGTGCCAAGCACTCTCCTGCATATAGGGATAATACAGAAATCAGGACAGGCAAATATGTGTCCTAAGGAGCCTACTGTTTAGTGGGGAAGACAAATAATAAACAAAATATAACAAAAATAATATGATTTCAGGTAGTTACAAGGACAACCAAGGAAACAAAATAGGATAATAGAATAGAGAATAATGAGATAGGAAGTGGGAGATGATTTTAAGTAGGGTGGCCCAAGAAGGCCTCTTGAAGAGATGAGATTTGTGTTGTGAGAGAAATAGCTATGTCAAGATCTTGGGTAAAAAGAACAATAAGTATAAAAGTCCCCAAACTGGAAATGAACTTTATGGTAAGATATCTACTATGGCTCGAGCACTGTGATTAAAGAGAGTTCTGAGGAGTTGACAAAAGCCAATTCTAATTTTATAGCAGAAGTAGTGAGAAGCTATTGGAGGACTTTAATCAGGAGAATGACATGGAATGACACAAATATTTCTCTTGCTGCTGTGTGAACAGTAGACAGCAGAGAGGGACAAAAGCAGAATTAGGACGACAAATCATGAGTCTCCTGCCATTGTCCAGATGAGATGATCATGCCATGGACTTGGTGGTAATGATGCAAGAGATGAGAAGTAGGAATATTCCTTGTTATGGATTCTCAAACCCATGAAAATAGGGCGGTACAACGAAATTTTATTCAGGTATTACCCAGCTACAGCCACCACCAACTTCCTGCTATTTTTGTATCCATCCTCAATTTTATTTTCTGGGTATTTTAAAGGCACATTCTGCATGTCGTATCACATTATCAATAAATACTTGAGTGTTTGTCTTGAACAGATAAAACCTTAAACTGTATTTAGGTATCATAACATTACTGCACTGAATAAAGTGTAGTACTCCCTTAATATCATCTAACACTCAAAGATTGAAATGTATTCTGAAGGCAGAACCAGTAGGAGTGCAGCTGCACTGCGTGTGCATGAAGAGAGATCAGGGGGAGTCCGTGCTTCTGGCCGGAGCTCCAAGATGGGAAATGCTGGGGAAGGAGTGTGTTATTGTGGCAGTGGCTGTTATTGTTGTCTTTGTGTTTGCTTGGACTGAGAAACTGGAATGCTATTGAGATATTAGTCATTCTGTAGAGATGTAGAATGGATAGTTGAAACTTAGGGAGAGATCTGGTCTAAAGATACATTTAAAAGTCATCTGGCCACTAGGAGTGAGAGTCTATAGACTCTAGACAGTGAAGAGAGGCGCCCTGGGGCATCCCAGGTTTGAAGATGGGAAGAAGAGAAAGGGCTGCTAAGGGTTTGAGAAGGAGCGACCAGTGAGGCAAGAGCAAAGCCAAGAGGATGAGGTGTTCTGGATTTAAACCAAAGAGAGCATTTAAAGGAGGAGGAAGTAGTTAGCTGTGCCATGTAAAGTGAGTCTGAGAACTGATCCTTGGGTTTAGTAACATGAGAAGTTTCAGTTGGAGAGACGGAGACCAAATCTTGGTGGGAGAAACATGGAAATACTGAATTCAGATAGCTCTTTTGAAGACTTGAAATAAAAATCAGAATGTACCATCCTTATAATGAGATACTTTATTATGATCAAAAACAGTCACAATACTTTAAATATTATTTTATAGTTTACAAAATGCTCCCATACATTTATCTTATATGCAACTCACAGATGCCATGATACATAGGTGTTTAAATGCCAGGTGGGTTTCTCTCATTTGAAAGACCTTAGCCTTATAAACAGAAAGGCATTCTGAGGGGTTAGTATGAGCCAACTAATGTAGGGCATAGTGAGGAATTCCAGTTTTGGTTAACTTCTTGCCTAAGTCACATGGTTGACTGGTGGTGAACTTGGACCCAAGTTTATGTCTTCTGATTGTAATAACACAGACTCTTTCCATTATGGTACATCATTTCTTTCGTAAACAGGGGGTCAGGATTTGCCTCTAAGAATGTAAGGATTTAAAAAAAATTGGTTCCAACTTCTGGTCAATTCAGGACAGCATTTTGTTTCTGCAAGTATCAAGGTTGTCCCTACAGTGTCATCCTGAAAGGACAGAGGCTTTATTATACAATTTTCTAGTTATTGTTTAAACAGCCCTTAATGATTTGTCATTTGTGAACTTGAAACATTACCTTGAACTTTGTTTCCTCTCATAATGAAAATGTCTAGAGTACGAAACTGATGGCTCAATGAAAGGAAGTATTCCAGTAATGGAGAACAATAAGATTTGTCCTGGTCCTGAGAGAAATACGAATGACATAATGGTTGAAACCTCAAAAAGTAGAGATATTTTACTCATGATCACAAGCAAATCCTGATTGAAATCTGTTAGCATGATGTTAAGTTTTGAGAAGCCAAGTCTAGAGGGACTAGAGTAATATAGTCCAGGCATATAGTTTTCTGATGAGGTCACTGTATAAGGGGACAAAGCTGGGAATATCTTGAAGAATGAAAGTTAATATATTATTATCATTTTTCTGGTCTATCAATTTTCTTGCTTGACTTTTGATGGCAACTGTATGGCTAACAATTGAACACTGAGGTTATTCTCCTGAAGTACAGTTGTTCTTCATCGCTGACTGGGAGAATATCCACATACTCCAGGTATCAGAAGACAACAGTGATTTAATTGGTGTTGTTTAAGAACCAGATTTATATTTTCTCACTAGTCTCTAGGGTCCTTGATAACCACAGCCTGTATCTTTTTCCTTTTGAAGCTCTGACATGCAGCTCAGTGCCTGAAAGTGCTCATTTTGTGTGTGAGGAGCAGTCTTAAACTCACTGATGAAGGGTAATGGTACCTCCCATGCCAGTGGTTGGTGATCTAATTAAGAATTCTACCTACATGTTATCTTATTTCTGAGGATCTGAAATGATGAATATGACTACCTACTTTAAAGTAACATTCTAAAGTTTTCTTAAAAAGTGTTGAGGACTTAAGATGAATGCAAATCTAGTAAGTAAATGAACACACGATCCTCCAGGAATATCACTAGCTATGCTTTGTACTGCAAAATCAGAACACTATTTCCAAAACTATTAGATTCTCTGACCAGCGTAAATCAAATCACACCCCTGAGATATGCTATTGCGTTGTCTGTATGGGTAGACATTTGGTTCTCCCTTAACCTGGGCCCATACAGGAAAATTGATCAAGAATATCATGACTTAAGCAATGGGAAAACATAATAGAGGCCTTTAATCCTGGAACCAAGGTATTCAGATTTTATTCTCCTTCATTGGGAGTGATCTTCTTCTGGGATAATTTCTAAAAAGAATTCACTGATTCAGTAGTTATTTACTACTGAGCTGAGTAAGAAACGTATTCTCTGATTTCCCAAAATAAGGTGTGGCAATTTAGATGAAGAGAATGATCTACTCAGGCTAAGGTGATTGCTTGTAAATATTTTTCCTTCAAAATATGTTCTTCATATAAGGAATATTTCGAGAACTGTGGTTTTTCCTATAGACATTATTCTTAGGATATTTGGTTAGTCAGTGGTTATCTGTAGAATATGTTTTAATGGAAAGGTACTGAAATTTTATCTTCCAACTTCATTTACTTATCATTGGAAAAAGGAGTGAATTGAATGACCCAAAGTTTTACAAATTTTCCTCCAAAGTTATAAAATGGAGAGGAACACAAAGACTTACAGTAGCTGCTTACATTGACTTTATAGAACTGAAATTGAAACTAGAGAAGGGTGATATAGCTTAGAATTGAAATGGAATATTCTAATTACAAGAGCATGTCAACGGCAAAATCAGGAAGTAAGCTCTCAGTTTGTAGTGGATGCTCTTCTGTGCCACCCACCAGGCTGTAGAATATATTTCCCTGGTTACCAGGAGTGGGGCCTACATACAGCCCTCTGCCAGCTGTCAGGCCTCTCTGGGAATGGCCCTTGACTCTGGAAAGCTTTTCTGTTCAAGGTCACTCCTTGCTGAGGTCACACTACATCCAATGACTGAATGATGCTACGGTATAAATGGTCTGGCCCCCTTGATCTAATTTGGCAGGCTCATTCCAGCTCCAGGGCTCCCTGTGAGGTTGGCAGAGCCTTTGCTGTGACTGTATCAACAGCCTAATTCCTCCCTCTGGCCAGCAGTTTGTTTCAGTCTGCACAGGTGTTAATTCCAAGAGAATTTGCTAAGAAACTTGCACACAGATCTCCTTCGGAATTTGCTGCCTGGAAATCAGACTAGACTAAAATAGCTCTGTTTTCTCCATGGCCAATCTAAAGTATTTTCTTCAGCATTCATATATGAGAACAGATAAAACATTCTTCTTTTGAAATAGTTTTCTTCTGATTTGTTTGTGGTCTCATCATCTATTAGGTATCTATTAACAGAATCCTACTAAGAATTCATAGAAGACAGAAAGGTTCTTAGGAGACTGATTCAGGAGAAGGGTTTCAGTTTCGGGAAATGATTAAAGAGAATACATATTTTTGCACAACTCTTGGTAGGCTTATTGATCAGATAAAACTTAGTAAATGAATTGATCATTTTGTTTTCAAATAGGAAGGCTAAATTGTATGTGCTTCTGTAGCTGAATGATGAGCAATAGGATTGACAAGATTTATATAAATCTATGAAATTGGTTAATATTTCTCAGCAAATTGTTAAACTAAATTATGGGTGTTGAAGGACTGCATCTTATATCATCTCCCCTTCTTCCCACCCTTCCCCTTGGCAAAATGGGTGTGAGGGCATCTTCATCAGCTGACCACAGACCTCCCTGTGTGATTCTCCCTCAGCATAAGCATCATGCTAGTAAAGGAGGAAAAGGAGGGAAACTTCTGCATTCTTCAAAATAAATAGATTCCAAAGATGTGAGTATCATGCTCATTCTCAATGTAATGAGATCCTGTTCACCAGTCTGTTGTTAGAGGATTAGGGCCAAGCTCAATGTGTTACTCCAGTGTGGCTCTGACAACAGTGGGATTGAAAAGAACCAGAAGTTGCTGCTGTCCACTGACCGTCTGTGTCGGGAGACCGTGACTGCGAGCTGTTTGTGGGTCAGCTGATTTTGCATGCACACTGGGAGTGTGCATTATTGCTGTGGCTGGTCTCTTCAGCTCCTTAGGGTCCATTCTCTTTCCATAGGTAATAAATAATCATTGTTGGAAATAAAAAAGAACAATGAATCAATGATTTATCAAGGGCATGGTTTTTGTCGTCAGACAGATTCAGGTTCCAGTCTTGCCTCTGCCACTTACGTGTGATCTTGGAAGTGTTTTCTTCTATTTTTTCTTTCCCATTTGGTCTTTAAAATACCAATATATGTAATGCCAAAAAATTCAAACAGTACAAAAAGTATACAATAAAAGGAAGTCTCCCTTCCATCCCAGTTCTCTTCATTTCTTTTCTCCAGTGGCCATCACTGAACACTTTTTTGTGTATCTTTCAAGAAATGTTTTATGCATGTAAGAACAGAGATATGTGTAGGTATATCCTTGCTTCAAAACACCAAATTTTACCATGCATGTGCAATGTTCTCCATGTGCTTATTTTTAACCTAATAATGTAACTTGAAGAATATTTTATCAGTACATATAGGCCTATCTTATTCTTTCTAGTGGCTGCATTGTAGTTCATTGAGATGAACCATGATTGAATAGGCATACATGGTACATCTAATCCTTATTAATGGGCATTGATGATGTCTAGCAGATTGCTATTGATAATATTCCAGTAAGCATTCTTGTACATTCATCTTTGAGCACCTGTATGATAGATTCTTCAAAGTGGAGTATCTATATCAACCTGTGTGGACATTAAAAACTTTTGATAGATGTTGTAAACTAGGACAAATGACTCAATTTCTCTGAACTTCAGTTTCCTTTTCTATAAAGTGGGAGTAACAGTGGTACCTGTTTCATAGGGTTGTTGTGAGGATTAAATGAGATGATACATGAATAATTGCCAGATATAGCAAATTAAAATATAGGATATCCAGTTAAATTTGAAATTCAAATAAACAAAGATAATATTTTAGTGTAAGTATGTCCCAAATATTGCAGGGGGCATGTTTATACTAAAAAAAAATATCTGTTGTTTATCTGAAATGCAAATTTAATTGTATGTCATTCGCTTTTATTTGGCAACTGTATGCATGAAGAGATCAGCACAATCCCTGGAATACAGTAAGCACTAAATAAATTTTGGGTGCTATAATTCTTATTGGACATTCAGGGAAATGCTCTTATTCAATAAATTTTTTTAGAAATAATTATTTTGTATTTGTTATTTATCATTCATTAACAAATAATTTATTGAGTACCTACTATGAATTAGGCATTATTCTAGGTCCTAAGGATACAGCAGTGAATAAAACAAAGTCTATGTGAGCAGAAGAATACTTTTGTATGTTGTACATCTGATGTATGTGGGCTTGAAATTAAAGGAACAACCAAACTTAGTGTATGAAGGTTGATTGGTTTATTAGGGGAAGTCAATTATATAGGACTTCTTTATTATTTTACCTCCTTAAGGCCTCAACGTGTCTTCTGTAGCTGTGAGGAAATCCTCTTTTCAGGAATCTATATTGCTGATGGGCAGTCAGGAGCATTAGAATATGACAAGGATGACAGGAGCCTTCAGGGACCCACTGAAGATCTCCTTTTGTCGTTTAAGCTTCAGGAATGGGGTTGGTACCTTGCTCAGTGTAAATACTTCATTTCTAGCCTCTGGAGCCAATAGTTCAGTGACTTGGAGCTTGGTAGGTGCTATCTCACTCTCAGGGTTATATTTTCTCAAGAAAATTCTTAGCAAAGCTTTGCAGCTCTTAGTATGTCTCCTTTGGAAGAAGCAGGTTCAGACTAATGGATCAACAATTATTAGATGCTGTTACTATCTCTCACCACCTTTTCTCATAACTCAGATTCTCTGATATTCTGAGAGTAGATAGAATTAGTGGGTAAAGTTTTAAAAATTCCTTCCTCCCAGTAATACTTGTCACCCTTCTGTGGCAATTAAATTCCATATGTTTTATGGTGCCTTTGGAATTTAAATTGTATAAATCCTTTTCTTGACTTTTGGTTTATTATTTAGCAATCATCTTGTCAGTTTATGAAGGTAAAGGCTATCTTATTATCCTACCAATTTTTGAAAAACCTGGTTCAAAGAGACATTAATTAGATTATGTCCATTTCAAAACCTGAAATAATGATGTGATGATACTAAAAATTGATCATATTTTAAAATCTTGGAATTTCTTGATTCAGTGCAATTAAATGCATTAACTTGCTCTCAGAATATTCATATACTGAAGTTCCTCTATGAGAGTAAGAGGGCTTTCCCTGACAAAGGTAAAAGCCATTTGATGGTGCCAAGTCTGTGGAGCCAAGTGTCACTATCAGAGGCCACAAGACCATCCTGTGTCCCCTAGCAGAGCTATGCTGCATGCTCGCTTCAATCATGAGGCCTCAGAACAGCTGCACCACACGTGGAGAGCCAGGGAATGTCTGTTTCCATTGTTTTAGGATGATGATGAAATGTAATCAATAGACAGGCTAAAATATAGAAATATTTTGAAGATGAGCTTTAAAGCAAATCTTCCGATCTGTCCCTCCAGTTCTGCTGATATGTCTTTGATGGTGGCGGTAGTGGGTATGACAAGAAAAATAGGGATTTAAAATACAGATTATTTAAATTCATTTGTAGGTTTTAATCACTTTATACTTGTTTAATAAGTTCGGGTATTTCTGTAGCTATGACCCTGAAATAGATCCCTGAGATACTAGTTAAGTGTAGTTATAATTACCTGCTAAGACAGAATAGGGAATATTTGAAAAACAGCCTCTGGCTATATTATACACATTGATTGTTCTGTAGATGTGTATTCAAATAAGGGGTTTAACCAAGAGATCACACACAGACTATTGTTTACCAGTATCTCCAGGGCCCTTTTTCTTCAAAACTCAAGTTACATATATAATATAAGCTAAGCTACTGTGTACTTCTTTATTGAACTCTTCATTCAGTTTCTTGTAACTTCTTTGAGCCATTAGATGACTTTCTGTCATAATTGTACTTTGTATATGGTCTGCTTCTTCTCGGTATGGTGCTGTCCACAAATCTGACAGACATGTCTGCATGTGGGTTGTTGATGAAATAGTTGGGATATTGCTCGGGGTCAACACCCATGGAACACTGCTTGCTGTTTCTCTCCAGATTGCTAATGACTTTTGGATACTATTTCTTCTGAGGAAATCTCTCCCATGGTGTGTACCTGCACAGCCATGGTTTTCTTCAAGCTCAGAAACATTGTGTATCCATCTGCACTGTTGCCTGGTGAAGGTTCTCCATCGCCCACAGCCCACAGAGGTGATGCTGTATCCTGTGGAGTTTGTACATGCGTGTACCAGAAAGTTTTTGAGATCTCTGATACTGTTGCTCATAGGACTTTGGATGCAAAATATTTGGTGTGCTTCTTTTTAGGGGAGAACTTTCCAGTGGGATAAGTGGAGAGGGGCAGGTGACCAAAGATAGATAGAGAAGGTGTTGGGAGATGTCTTGGAGTAACAAAGGGACCTTTTGGGAACTCAGACTGACGGGTATATGTTCTCGGCAGATGGCAGGCAGGTGGTGAGAGAGAAAAAGAAAGAGGACTAGAGTGAGGTAAAGCAAAGATGCTGGGCTCATATATGGTATTATAGATATTTTCTGCTTTCTTCACCTATCAGATGATAGCAGATTAACAGTCAGATCTTAGCAAGGGGGATGGTCATATGAGTTATTCTGATGTTTTTATATTAGGGATTCTTTGCATGCTCTGGGGTTTTGCAAATTTTTTTCTTAAAAAGTTTTTCTTTTTAGTATTTTTCAAAGTACAGCAGTTAATTCAAATAATTCCCATGGATACTACCACAGTTTAAAAACATCTTTCCAATTGCTTTGGTTTTATAGGGGGAAATATTATGAAACTGAACTGAGAAAAACAAGTTAGAAAGAATTTAAGTAAGAAACCTCAAGTCTTGGTTTGTACCCCCAAATGGTGACTCTTGCTATTTATCTGTACAAACTTAACTAGCAAAGGTGCATTTTATTTTGAAATGTGTAAGAGATTCTGTTGGGTTCCTTTTTCACTTTGGTTGATTTAACATTTGTTGGAAGAGATAGGGTGTGGTCCTTCCTGAAGCGCACAGTGTAGAGCAGGAGGAATGAGCGCTTGGAAAGGAAACTTAGTGTCATCTGAGTGCCCGTCTAAACAACATGCACTTTCAATAGAGACTTCAGGGCAATTCAGTAGCTGTCCAAATTTCATAAATAGAGACATAATCTCATCTCTGTCCATTCACATCAACTTTTATCTGAGACCGTGTCCCCTGAGAAATGTCACTAATGCTCCAAAGGAGGTATCCCCAGGAGAATTAAACCAGCATGTAAACCATACCTGTAAAAATAAATACAATGAGCCAGGGGGAGAAAGACAAATACAATATGATTTCACTTATTTATGGAACATAAAAACAGAGCAAAACAAAAGGACCAAAACAGCATTAGACTCATAGACACTGAGGAGTGACTAGTGGTTACCCAAGGGGAGGGGACTGGGTCGAGGCAGTGGGGGAGGGGGACTGTTGAACCCCTGTGATGTACACTTGGTAAAAAAAAATTAGAACAAATAAATAAAATGAGATTTAGAAGGCTTACTAGGCTCTCCCATTGTTGCTGAGCTAGATAAAGTGCAGAATAGTATGGCATTGGAAAAGTTATTGAATTCTGGCTAGAGATGAAAATGCTGCATTTGAAAACTTTCCAGAACAACATGTACTTGGATCTGTATTAAAGAAAAATCTTTGAGTGTTTGAGCCAAATGACCCAGCAGGGTTGATAGTGTGAGGCATATTTCACAGTTGAATAAATATTTAAAACTGTTTTCCAGCCTATAAAACAAGTAAATTAGGTTGTTTTTAAAAACTGCACAATGAAATTAACCTGCCTACCTTAACTTGTTGGGGAACCTGCCCTACTCATCCTAGCCTTCTCTCTTAAAAGGGAATCCAGAAATTAAGTGGGATGAGGTCTTCCAGCTTGGAAAGCAAGGCTGGTTTATGTTTCAGAGGATTTCAGAAGGGATGATGAGCATCAGGGTATACTGACTGCCACAGGTGGTCTGTGTCCAGAGGGCCTCTCTGCCTGACTTGTCACGAGGGGGCCTAATCAGTAACTGGACATAATAGCTTTTTGTCACAAACTCTTTTGAACTTTGTGAAGGGTAGATTCAGGCTCCATTCTGTACATGAGCCTCCTAGAGCGCAGAGCAGCATCTTGACCATACTGTTCTCAGTTCTGAGCTGTCAGTCTTAGCCATTTAAATGGCACCAAGCCTGTCCTTCTGCCGCAGTGCTTATGGATGATTTGGTCTTTCTCAATCAGTCTTCCAAGGATTCTTTTGTCATTCAGTGTTGTTTTCTTTATTTTTTTTCCTCTTGTGTACATTTTGGCCTTCAGCCTGGACCGCTCTTCCTTGCCTCTGCCTCCTGCTTTACCAGTTAAACAGACTTCTGAGGCATCTACAGTGGTGGTTCTATATCTATTAATACAGAGTTTGAAAAGAAATCAATGGCTGAATTTATTGCCCTCACATGCCCTTTTAGTGTTCTAGCCAAGGAAATGCCAGCAACGGTTAAGAGCCTCTATATAAAATTGGGATGGCAGAAAGACCACCCAGCCAAGAGTTAGGCATCTTGAGTTTAGTGCCAGGGACACCACTAACTCACTGGGTATCCTTGGGGAAATTACTTGACCTCTCTGGGGCTAGTTCCCATATCATACATGCAGTAAAATACTTTGTTATGTAAGGTCATTTTCATTCAACATTCCAGAAAAGTCTTATCTGCTTCTGTTGTATGTTGTTCCATTGTGACTACATTCCCTTGATTCTTCTTTGCTCCTGGAAAAAATTAATTTTGTTTTTGTTTTTAGATTGCAGAATGAAAAATGGATGAATGTCAAAGTAGGAGACATCATTAAATTAGAAAATAACCAATTTGTTGCTGTGAGTATTCAGTATTGGTTAAAGATTTTACCTTTAATTAAAATAGCACCTGTACTGAAGTATTTATATTTGTAAATTTAGTAAGTCTATACTAATTCAGAATAATTAAGGAGGGAATGCCAGAATGTATTAACAAAAAGTCTCAATTATAAGTTGTTTTAAGTCATGTTAATTACTTCACTAACATGGTGATTGTTTCCTTTGTGATCTTTTAAATTAATAGATGTAAGAGATTTTAAATCACTGTCAATCATTTCACATAAGTAAGAGCTTTTAAAGTGGTCTAGAGTCCCTTAAAAACAGTTTGTTCTCACATATTTTGAAAACTATCCCTTAATAACAGGATTAACCTGTTAATTTGCAGTATATTTGAAGAAATGATAAGCTAGAAGAAGACAAAATGTATGCTTCTTCCTGAATAATCACAATCAGAAAATTTCTATAGATTGTTCCAAATTAATGAAATGCTATATATGAAGTTTTGCTTTGCATACCAAATGTACTGCAATTTATATATTCAAGCTGCCTAAGTTACAATTTCTTTAATAAAATTGAAGGGTTGGTACAATAGCTAAACTATATGCAATGAACTATAGTTCACATTAAATGAATGGCAATAAAAGTTAACCAGATCAGAGATTTAAAATTAAAATTATTGTAGTCATTATGTCAAATATATATTCAATTACTTGAGAAAATTTTCGGGTTGAGTGCAATTTTATGTATCAAGCTATGTTCTTCATTAAATTTTACACATTTTCCCACAGGAAAAAAAATGGTCTCAAGATCTATTTACAAGAACAACTCAGTTGAGACTCCTAAACATTCACTTTCAAAAACGGTCTTCTTTCATTAATACTCCATCTGCTTATACCGATTCTCTGGACTAACCCATGCTAAGGAGACTTCTTAGTGGACAGGCTATTCACAAAAGAGTTCACCCTTTAAATAGAGAAGTGTTTATTTCTCTGACAACCTCAATATTTTGGTAAATAGCTGAGAACCAAAAATAAGCAAAAAAGTGTCAACACAGCCAAAGGAGAGGTCTCAATGTCCACTGTCACCCTGGCTCCTTACACCTGGGGCAGTCTGCCAGGCTCTCACAACCTATTTAGTTTTGTATTAGATGCAATTTTAAATTAGCTTCTCCAGTTTATTTTCAGGCTCATTAGAGATTAGGAACAGTACACTGTGTGTGTGTGTGTGTGTGTGTGTGTGTGTGTGTGTGTGTGTGGCATCTGTAGGAAGACCATACCCTATAGGAAAGATCAAGGCAAATACAGGATTCCCCTGCTATCTGAAAGTAGAGAATTCCTATGAAACCTTTTACAAGCAAAAATGTCATAAAGCAAAGCAGTAATCATTAATTTATATGGAAAAAATTTTTGAGCATTTCCCAGTCTCAAAATTAACATATTTTAGGCTTTTTTTGGTACCTTAGCACACATCTTGTTGACATAGGCACAGAATAAATTGCGATAAGGCACGGATGCTCACAGACATCTGTTCACAGCTATGACAGCTTGATGCTGAGATGCTGAGTGTGGTTCCCAGGGAAGGAGCTTGGCGGGGCCCCTCTCACTGCTGGGGGTGGGGGTGGGGGGTGTGGTGGCTCTGTAATGGCTCACTGCAAAACAAACACTGAACGCTCTTTTCACTTTCTTATGTAAAAGCTTTTTCTTTTCCAATTTCCTTCAGTTAGTGAAAACAGGTACTAATATAGGTCTTTCGTAAAAGCGAAGCAGAATAAGGTGAACTTCCAAGAAGCAGGGGACACTGTATAGTGTAAGGGCACTGGGTGGGCCATGGGGTGATAACTGAGTCTTTCCTCCATTCCTTCAGTGACGACGCCTTCTCTTGTCTGCCCTTGTTTTCTTCATGTGTCAAATCAGGGTGCTAGATCACTCTGTGATCTCCAAGCTCCCTTCCAGCCTTTACCTGCAGAGATTCTCTGTCTGAACTGAGACTAGACTGCATGATTCTTGAAGGCATTGATTTGCCCTGCCTCTACTACCTAGTGCTGCGCTGGATCATAGGGGGCAGCAGTAAATGTAGACCGAATATAATAAATGTCAATCTTACATGAGAAAAAAGAAAAGTGCATATAAATTTCCAAAACTCAGGTTGCTTTGGATCAATGGGGTACTAAGAAGCATCTGTGTGCCCCAATTAAGAAAAGGTCACCTACTAAATTCACGGTTCTTTGCTTAAAAAGAAGTGTTCCATGTACCTCCTTTCAGTTCTACTTTCACTTAAAATTATTACAGTGAAAGAGTTCTGGTGCTTCTAGCAGAAAACCTTAACTTTTTTTTTTTAACTGGCATATGTGGAATTCTAAGGTGTGTACATTCCAAAATTTGTTCGGCAGCACTTTATGCCAGGCATCGTGCTAGATTATAGTGGAATTAGCAAAAATTGAAAATATGCTGCACATTTAATTATTATTTTATTTGGAATTGAATATTTCAGGGGCAATACTAGGTACATTTCCTTGTTAGGTATTCAGTAAGAACACTGGGTTTTAAGAGCTCCCTGCATATGCTCTAAAAAGGGTAAAAGTTAGACTGAACTAATTTGTTCACTAATGCCATATACTCTAATATGTTTATTTATCAAATTCTTTAGGATGAGTCCCAGAAAGGCAGGAGTCAAATTTATGTCTCAAATCTCCTGTGTACAGTCTCATGCTGGCATATCTATCCTCCAATTCGTCTTCCAGCTTTGATGTTCTAATTTGTATTTCTCTTGGCCTTTGTTTTTAATTTAGTTACTTTTTTTATGTTATCGTACCCATACTCGGTTGCTATTGCAAAACTCTCTGTGGAATGAGGCCACGGAAGGCGAGTGTAAGTGCATCAGGTGGAAGGAAACCAGTTCAGGGAGCTCATTGTTAACACTGGTTTAAAATGAATCACACATTTGGACAAGTTCTCATGGAGGTGGTGACCCATGACCCATGTGTCCCAGCACTGTCTAATGGACCTTCCTGCAGTGAAGGAAATATTCTATATTCGTGCTGTCCAGTGCCACAGCCAGTAACCTCCTGTGGATACTGGGTGCTTAAAAGGCTAGTGCACCTAACGAACTGAATATTAAATTTTATTTATTTTTAATTAATTTTGGTTTAAATAGGCACCTGTGACTTGCAGCTACCTTATTGATGGCACAGATGTGGCCTTTTTATTATGACTGTCTCATGGGATGGGGATGCTTTTCTCCACTCTTCCCGAGGGCCCATTCTTCACATTTTCACCTGGAGGGATAGCCCCCAAATACCACTCTGAGCATCTTACCGCCCCTGGCTCACTCTCCTCCCCAAGGAGTGACTTCTTCGATTGCTTATTTTAGGGGCAGAGAGTGGTGTGCGTGACCCAGTGCCTCCCTCTCTGGGCTCTGCCTGTGTGCCGAGTACATTCTGCCTGACTCCTTCATGTCATCACTTTTATAGGAACATCCCTGTGGTGGGAGTGGTGGGAGGGTCTAGGAAGTTTAGAGCTTCCAGGGTCTTTGGCTAGAAGAGTACAACAGGGGTGAAGTATTAGGAAGCCCATTTGGCCCACAGACCTAAAGTTTGGTCTCCAACAGCTTTATCAATAAGGAAGATAAGGAAGATGCTGTTTTCTATCTCTGCTGATCTCTGTCTGAGGCCTACAGTTAGAGCTCTGTGCATCTGATCTCTGGCTACGTGAGGAAGGGAGTCGTCCAAATGCCAAGACTCTGTACTGCCTCTTGATTAGGTCACGTTGTTCAAAGCTTTCCCATGTCTAGCTGCCTAGGACCTACAAAACTATTTTCAAGGCCAAACAAGTGCTTTTATGAGTGAACTGCCATGATCTCTTAGAAGTACTAATACACATCCCTGCTCCTTGCCATAAGCTGGCAGGGGCTGATGGGGTGCAGCATTCCCAGGTCTCTGAAGGAGACCTTGTCAGGAGCAGTTGCATGGAGGTGGATCTTGGAAACCAGGTCATGAAGACCACGATATTATAACAGCTAGCGCTGATTGACTACATGCTACATGCCACACAATATTATAAGCTTTCTATATGACTAACTCATTCAAACCTCACATTAGCCCAGTGAGGTCAGGTTAGGTACTGCTTTTGTTCTCATTTTGCAGGTAAGAAAGCAGAAGCACAGTGCCATTAAATAGCTTGCTAATAGGAAAGCCAGGAGTTCAACTTAGGCCATCTGGGTTTGAACCCCACTCCTACCCACTGCCACATGCTGCTCCAGACTCCATTAGAACAGTCACCCTAATTGCCTTAAGGCTGAGCTTCCACAGTTAGGACCTCCATGGTTGGAGGCTGGAAGTGATGTGACCAGAGAATATTCCACCCAATTCTTATGCATGACTTCTAGTTGTCCAAACTTAGAAATTTAACTTGATTTATGTCAGCTGATCAGTACATTTTAAACAAAGAAAACCTTCACTAAATATTGGCTATTGGTATCATAAACACCTACATCTCAAGCACAAGTTGCTGGACTGACTAGGAATTGGAACCCTGAAAGTTGCTGAATGGATCAACTTGGGGAGGCCTATCTGGGTCTCACAGAGTCCTGGGGCTGGTAGGGCTCCAAGACCATCTGTATGTTCCTCCACCCCTGGCCCAGAACCTATGAAAAAGTGAAGGGTGACCAGGAACTAACAGAGATGTTACCTCAACTTTCTTGCCCTTTCCTTTTAGGAATCCTTACTGAGTGCACTTGGAAACAGGAGCCGTGCATGGTGATGGGTGGGCTGACCACTCATTCCACCGGCCACCCCTGCTGGTCCTGTCCCTTCACACTTCCTCCTCAACTATAATGAGTTAAAAAAACTCAAAGGGGAGAAGTTAGCTGAAGGGACTATGAAGGCTCAGCAGTGGGGCAGAGTAAACAGAGGATGAAGGAGGGGAGCCAAGATAGAGAACAGGGACAGAACATCAGAGGAAAAGGTGACAACACAGGGGACAGAAAGAAACAGGAAAAGTAGGAGGCAGGAAGGTAGAAGCCCCAGATCCCCAGGGAGTAGACATAGCAGGAAGATAATGCAGAAACCACGGGGTTTAGACTTCCCTGTTGCAGCCTTTAGGAAGCTGGGTCACAGCCCAAGAGACAATCCAGTCACCGGGTGGCAGTGGTGCCTCAGTCGCGTGCTCTGAGCCAGCAGTGGGCGACAAGTCCTCTCCTGGTCTACCAAAAATATATATTAACTCAGCTGAGCTCAGTATTAATCATTCACATTGGCCCATTCTTACTGTACAGAGTTGAAAGACAAGCAACTCAAGGTATAAGTAGGTATCTTTCTCTACACTTCATAACTATTTTCAGTCACAGATGATAATGATTAGAGAATTCTGGCTTTTGTTTAAAATGATCCTTTGAAGCTAAGAGGAGGAGAGGAATAAGCCCAAAGAGCATGAAACTCTGCTGCTGTCACTTAAATGTGAGAAATAAGATCAAGGTGAACTTTTGAAAACATTTTTCCCCCTTTAAAATCAAGATGGGTAATTTTTGGCTCAAGAGGGGCTTATGTTCTTCACACATTATCTCCATAGTGGGGTTGCTCTGTCCAAATTGTGACTAGTTTGAAAATAATTTCTGCTTCAACAGGCTTCTGTGACTCTTTCTTTAGAGCTGAGGAAAAACCCTGGTAATACAAACACACTTATTCCTTTAGGGGCTGTCATTGAGCTGTTTTCAGCTCTGTTATATCACAATTTAGATAAAACAGATCATACAGACATGCACACACACATGCACACACACACACACGTACACACACACATGCCTTGCCTATTTTTGAGTTGGAAATTTAAAAGCATGAGACAATGAAATAAGTGGATTGATTCTAAATTTCATGTCTAGGCCTTGAGGATGGGACAATTCTAATATTTTTAGAAATAAAGGTAAGCAAATTTCACAGATCTGGAATGCCAATTGTACATTCAGACAAAGCTAGAAAATTGTTAGGCCAGTGTGTCAAAATAAGCTGCTAAAATTTTGTTCAATTCTTAAACATCCAAATCCTTCATAATTTCATAGAAACCCTTATTTTAAAGTAAATTTAAAAATTTTAAGTAAAACAAAGAGTTCCCTAATAGAGAAAGGCACCAGAATCCTAAACTGACTTGTGGTAAGTCATTTCCAAATCTCCAACGGACAGCCAACTAGGATGACTCATCTCTGTGACACCCTAGCGACGGTCTCTGAATGTTTTTTGCTGTCTTTCACCAAGTTTTCTATCTTGTCTTCTTGCTTGGGCGTTGCTTTATTTTCTCTTTCCGCTTCCTTATACTCTACCATCTTTTTCCTTTTTTCCTAATTTTTAAGATTTCCTTCCTGTCTCTTTTTTTTTTGGTCTGTTGTATTCAGTTTCCTCCTTCTACTTCACTTCTGTCTTCTCTCATCTCCTTTGCCTGCCTTCTGCTCTTAGCTGATAATATTAAGAATTAATGTATGTGTATATAAACATTTCCAATTGTCTTACCTATTGGGAAAAGTTTTATATTTTCTACTAGTAATTATCAAGGCAAGAAAAAAGAATTTTATATATTTCTTGCAAAAAAAGTGCATGAAATGGCTATTCATTTATATGATATTGCCTGTCCTTGCTAATGTTCTGCTTTGAAGGGGTGTGCTAACAGGAACAGGAAAGTAGAGGAGGGGTTTGATTTGGGACGCATGACAGAGAGGTGGAACAGGATTTCACCTCTCACGTTCTCTTCTAAGGTTCTCCTGGTTCATTAGTAATGAGTGGAGGGGTGATTCAGCGTAGAAGGCTTTCAACCTTTCTTTCTCAAGTATTCTTTGTCATGGTTTTCTAAAACAGGCTGACCTGCTGCTTCTGTCAAGCAGTGAGCCACATGGCCTCTGTTACATTGAAACTGCTGAGCTTGATGGGTAAGTTATTAAAGTTAGGATAATTAATTTGATTGGTTTTTAATTTATGTAAGAATGGACTTAAACCTTAAACCTTAGTCTTCATTTTTTTTTTTCTTGGAGGAAATAGGAGTCTAACTTATAAATTCCATTTGTTAGCTCCTTTGCAGATCCTTTGAAAATTCATCTTTTTTCTTGAATTTATTTTCTTTTAGAAATAGCAAGCTAAATATGTGTACTGAATATTTTTATATGGCTTTTCACTGAGATTCCCTAGTTTTTTTTTTTCTAATTTCAAGTGATTCTATAAAGAAAATGAGAGAAGTATTGATCAAGAGTTCCCAAGGAAAGTAGTTCTAATGTACTTTAGAATGCAGTCTCCTGAACTGGGTGGAATGAAGACATAGAAAGGAAAGAAATGATACTTTGACATTATAGTTAAGAATTTAGTTATAGACCATATAGCAGTTCTGTTTCAGTGCATTCAATTTGTCTGTCTGGCATAGAAACATGCATTGAATGCTTACACTATAAAGATACTATACATTTTTTAGGTGGCTTTTATCATTTAATCCTGACATAAACCCTATTGTACAGATGATGAAATCAGTGTTTAGAGATGAGTAATTTGTCTCAAACTTGTAAAGAGTGAAGCCAAAGACTCAAACTTAAAGATCTGCCAAAAGTGCCCATGGTTTTAACCACTGCCTCCCAAATTGTCATATTGGGCTGTTCAGCTGGAGTTTGGCCTGTTTGATCCTATCCCTGTCTTGGGCAGATGTTAAAATAGTGTTGAGAAGGAAATTTATAGAACTATATGCATACACATGAAAAGAAATAGTCTCAAGTTGGTAGTGTGCTCTCCCATCACAAGACCTTAGAAAATAGCAAAATAAACCCAAAAC
Source organism: Manis pentadactyla (assembly GCF_030020395.1). Taxonomy (NCBI): domain Eukaryota; kingdom Metazoa; phylum Chordata; class Mammalia; order Pholidota; family Manidae; genus Manis; species Manis pentadactyla. Next base: position 98,929,081 of record NC_080029.1, on the reverse strand, counting down.
AAGTGGAAGGAAGGAAATAAAAACAAGAGCAAAAATCAATGAACTTGGAAACAGAAAAACAATAGAGAAAATCAATGAACAAAGAAAGAACTGACTTTTTTGAAAACATCAGTAAAATTGATAAACCTATAGTAAGGCTGAAAAAGGAAGAATAAGAGAGAGAAGACACCAATGAACAATATCATGAGTGAACCAGAAAATATTACATCTGATCCTGAAGACATCAGAAGGGTATGGAAGAACTGAAAACAACTCTATAACACATACATTTAACAACTTATATGAAATGGAAGACTTCAGTGAAAAATAAACTACCACAACTCACTCAGTATGAAATAGACGGTTTGAATAACTCAATAACTATTAAGGAAATTGAATTCAAATGTACAACACAAAACTATGAAACTTTTAGAGAAAAACAGAAAATCTTCATGGCCCAGGGCTAGTCAAAGAGTTCTTAAACTTGGCACAAAAAGCAAGAAAATTTCATAAACTGGACTTCATCAAATTAAAAATTTTTACTTTATATGTCAAATATATTGCAGTTAAATTTTTTTGTGTGCTTTGCAAAAGGCCCTTTTAAGAGGATGAAACAATAAGCTATAAGCTAGGAGAAAATATTTGTAAGCCATCTATCTGACAAAGGACTTCATATGAAAATTACTCAAAACTCAACAGTGGAAGAACAGTCCAATCTGAAAATTGATAAATAACATGAGGGACATTTCACCAAAGAAGATATACAAATGGCAAATAAGCACATGAAAAGATGTTCAACATCATTGGCTATTAGGGAAATTAAAACTAAAACCACTATGAGATATGACTATACACCTATTAGAATGGCTAAAATAAAAAACAGTGGTAACTCCAAATGCTGACAAGGTTGTAGAGAAACAGGATCACTCACACACTGCTGATGGGAATGTAAAATGCTACAATCACTCTGGAAAACTGTTTGGCAATTTCTTAAAAAACTACACATGCAACTACACACAACATACCAATTTCTTTTCTGAGCATTTATCTCAGAGAAATGAAAACTTATGCTTACACAAAAACTTGAATATAAATATTTATGGCAGCCTTATTTGTAACATCCTAAAACTAGAACAACCTGTGTATCTTTCTGTGGGTAAATAGTTGAACAAACTTGATACATCTATATTATAGAATACTACTTGAGCAATAAAAAGGAATTAACTATTGCTATATGAAACAATCTGGATGAATCTTCAGAAAATTATGTTGAGTGAAGAAAGTCAATCCCAAAAGGTCCCATATGTGTGATTCGGCTTATGCAACATTCTTGAAATGACAAAATTGTAGAAATGAGCCACATAATAAGTGTTGCCAGAGATTAAAGATGGGTTGGAAGTGGCAGGGAAGAGGGGTGGTTCCAAACGAATCCTTGTGCTGATGGAAATGTTCTATAACTTGACTGTGTGTGTCAATGTCAATATCTTAGTTGTGATATTGTGATACACTTTTGCAAGATGTCACCATTAGGGGAAACTGAAAAAACAGTAGGCAGGCTCTTTCTGTATCATTTCTTTTGCTGAAAATCATTTTGAAGTTTATCAAGGTAATAAGGCAGATTAAGGAAGAGAATGACAGAATACTGAAGGTATTAATCAGGAGTCTTGGAAAAAACATTTTTTAATCAATAAGGCCTATGTGTGATTATTCTTTCCCTTTATTTTCCACATCTGAAGGTGGAAGTGAGATATTGGGGAGAATCTTAAGGAAATAACTTAAAATGATGATAAACTTTGGTGAATGACAGGATATATAGGGTAGGGTTCAGAAAAGAGGGTTTTCTGCCTTAATTGGTGAGACTGAATGTTTCAACTATTTGAAACATTGTTTAAACGAATGGATACATTGGTCCTTTAGTCTCAACACCACTATCTCACTCTTATCCCTCAAGCCCAGCTCAACTTCTGCCTCAGTTATGAAGTTCTTCTTGATTATCTCAATCCCTGCTCATCACTGCCTACTAAGAATTGATAGATTTTGATCAGTGAGATTACTTTCAAACAAAGTAACTTCACTTATACATCCAACTTAGTGTTTCTTGCAGAAAGCTGTTCCACCCATGGGCATTCCTCGAGTTGGATTCATATTATCTTTAAATCACTGTGATACTCATTTATGGGAAGTTTAGACTAAATGCCCTCTCAGATACCTCCTTCTTAGTTCTCTAAATTCAATTATTTCCTGGTCTGTCGTGTAATTCCAAATGGTGACGTTTGCTTTTTTACCTACCACTTGTTTTTCTCAAGAAGACAGTAACCCTCGTGGGGCAGCATTGAGTATCATGAGTGACTGTGGTATATATTCAATCAATATTTGTTGACTGAATGAACCCACTACTAAACATTTCCATAAAAGATAGAACTCTGCAGATGGTCTTACACTGCAGTAGAAGAGAATGAGGATGAACTTAGTGAGAAACTGGCACGCCAGGCCCCTAAACACACGATGTGATTGATGGTCACAGACTCTTCACTTCCGGTCATTCCATGAATACCGGAGAGCCGTCTGTCTAATGTATGTGTGGTCCTGCCAGGGAGATGATTAGCTCACTGTGACCTGCTGAGTTCCTGTCTGGGTGTGTGATTCTAGACTTATGGAATTCTTGGCTTGCTTCTCCAAGAAAAAGAAAGCTGTATTCCTTTTCCCATTTAAATTTTAGCTACTGTGAAATTAGCCATGACCATCTTTTGCAAGTAAAACACTTATGTAGATAGTAGACTCTAGTGATACTGGTCTCCTTTATTTGGCAACTGTGTTCCCAGTCCTCATGTGTTTTATAATTCATGCATGATGTCTGAGTAGGTTCAAATGAAACCATATTTATTATGTTCTCTGTTCTTTCAAATAGCAAAACAGATTACTGTGTTGTTATACAGATGTGCAGTGGGGTGGAATGCCAACTATTCAGAGCCTGCAAAGCTCGGTCCACTTCCTGAGACAGTGTGCGAGGTGTGAATGACATTCAAAGGGAGTTTGTTGCATCTCTTGTGCTGGATTTTGCATGTGCTGCACCCACGTGATCACTTTAAATACGATGCTGTTGAACTGTTCCATATAAATATTCATATCATGTCAATTAATTTCACAGGGAAACAAACCTTAAAGTCCGCCATGCGCTATCAGTTACCTCAGAACTTGGAGCAGATATTAGCCGACTTGCAAAGTTTGATGGTAAGTGTTTGAACAGATGAACAAAAATCTCAAAAACAAAAAGCAATGTAACAAATGAATTATCCGAAATCCAATTTATGTTTCTTTGCATTTGGTGAAAGAATAGAACATTCTCCTGGCACCAAAACCTGTAATCACTTCCCACACTAAAGAGTAAAAATGTTTATCAGGGGGAGAGTGGCTTTATCAGTTCATTGTTCATTTCATCCTTGTTTTCTCTTCTCTAGATCTCCTTCCCTCTAGTCCCATGATACCCTTCACTTGACTGCCCTTGGCCTCCCTGGAGCCCCATGCAGACTTGCTGAGGATGATACAGGCTGCACTTTTATTTCTAGCTCTCTATCTAACTGTGCATCCATTCTCTGGCTCCAAAACAAAGACCAAATACTAGACTACAAACTTCTCCAAGACAGTAGACCTGATTCCTATATTTATGTATCTTGTGTAGTACTTAACATAATGTCTTAAAGATAGTAGGTGTTCAGGAAGAGTGTTCGGATTTATTAATCAGTTAGTTTGCTGTTGTCCTTTGTTTAGGACCATGGTTTTGTTATCACCATCTTCACATCATTTGACCCAGCCCATTGCTCCTTGCAGGGGGATACCCTCTCCCCTGCCTGATCTGTTCCACCTATGTCTTACTGTTTTCTGTTAAAACTATCACAGAGAAACAAAATTCTTCAAGTCAAAGAAGAGAGCCATGGATGTGAGGACTGTAGGTACCATGGCAGGCTGTGGGAGAGTCTTTGGTGCCTTCCTGCCATTCCTTAATGGTCTCTTGCTTAATACACTTATATATCTGGCCTTGGATATCAATATTTCCATACAGATTGGTTTTATTTATTAATGAATCGTATGTGTTTGAGACTATCTCCTAAAAAGTTTTCTTTGACATCCATTAAAGGAAAATGTGGACAAGTTCTTAGCATGATCCCCTGACTTAAAGCATAGGCAAATTTGCATTATAAAGTTTCTCTAATGCATGACTTAGAGCTAATAATGTCTGTGCTTGCATTTGCTTGAAACTCCATCTGGATTCTGTTAATATTTTAATCTCTCTTAAATGCGTGCTGTTATAACAAGTGTTTATAGAAAAAAATATTCTTCCAGTTTGAGACTCAAGTCAAGGGAATGGCCAGGAAACTTTGAATGGCCCAAGAAGTATTTTGATTAGAGTAAAACAAATTACACATTTTCTACTAAGTAATTTTTTCAATGAAATTTTACTGTTATGTGAGTCCAAGAAAACTAAATTGTGTTCATGAATCAAAGTAGTTGCTTAAAATACCTCATAGACTATGTGGTCCTAAAAGGGCAACTAAATATAATTTACCGTTACTCATTTCTTCCCTGGCAGAATTATACCTTTGTACCTCTATCAATCTACGAGAAGATAAAAATTCATGCTTTTTAGCTCTCTTTACCATCACAAAGCAGAAAATGATTGCTATAATTGCCCAGTTAAATTTCTTTCATAGATATTGGCTCAGATAGTCTACAGTATGATTCAGTTACAGATAACTCTGAAATGTTAGTGGCATAAACAGTATAAGTTTATTTCTCGCTCATGTCATATTCTGATGCAGGCCGGGTAGCCATGGTGCCTACATAATGGCTTCTAAGGTGAGCACGTCAAAGGAAGGATGAGACAAAAGAGCCACACTGACCTTTAACTGCTTCTTCTCTCACATGTCACTGGCCAGCATGAGTTAGATGGGTCCAGCCTAACTGCAAGGGAGGCTGGGAAGTAATGGGTATGGATATTTCTTGAGTGCTAATTGTCTCTACCACATCCTCCAAGAACTCTGATCATAGGTCAGTGCCAGGATAGTGTATCAATGGCCAGGTGGATTAGGTAGATTTCTTACATGGAACTGCAGGAACGGGGCCAAGAATCCACCCTCTAAGCATGACTCCTCATATACGCAGTATCTTCTACCCTGCTCGGCTCTTTCTTCTTCTCAGCACTTATCACCATCTGGCATAGTCTATAACTTACTTATTTTCTAAGTTTATTATATTGTCCATCTCCCCCTGTGGCAATGTAAAATGCACAGATATCTTTGTTTTTCTCATTGATATATGCCAAGTTCTTAGAACAATGTCTAGCACATAGCAGGTGTCCAATAAGTACTTAATGAATGCATGAATAAATGGTCACAAGTGCCAGAAAGTAGGTCCAGGGTCAGCACCCAGCCCCAGACAGATATGGGAGAGCAAGGGAAGTAGGGCCTAAGGTAAAGGGCTTGGGAATGATGTATGAAATGATTGGGCAGGAGGAAGTTTCCCGATGAGAACTTGTAGGACAAAACAAGAGTGTCAGTCCCTTCCTTCTAGAGGACAGGTGGCTGGGAGAAGATCATCTGGTGTGGTAGCATTATAATGTCTTTGCTTCAGAATCTTTTCTCCAAACAAAATTTAACACAGAAGCTCCCAAATTCAAACTAGTACAAGTGGTGCTGCTCAGGCTGAAGCAAGAAAATACTTCCTCATTTAAAACAATTCCTTTCTTACAGAGGGGTTATCTGAAATGCTAAAGCACTTGCTTATATATACAAATAGTCTTTTTAAAGACTTCATAAAACTTACTTTTAAAGTACATTAATTATTATTTACTAGATGGCAGGAATTTGCTTTACACAGCATAGGTAACTCTCCAAATCTCTAATGCACAGCTATTGTCTCAAATAAAGGCAACACAGACCTCTCTTTTCTATTATTTATACTTAAACTGTGGTCACTTTTCAGTGAACATGTGATGTCAGATTCATGAAGCTGGTATATTTCTGGGCTAAGAACCAGGTTTCTGCTAAATTTATTCTTTCATTCTCATTTTCATTTCATTGAATTTCAATCCACCTTAAATTTCCAAGCAATATGGCATTTTATGGGTTTAGCCTTATTAAAACATGATTTCCTGTTTTCTAAGAAGGCATCTGAAGAAAGAATAGAGGGATTAAGAGGACATAAATCAGGTACAATATACAAATTAGATTTCCTCTGCCAGCAGCCAAATTTAAAGACCAAGAAGATGATGCAAGATGGTAAGGAAAGTCTTTGAAAGAACTGGGATAGTTAACAAACGCTAAATCCTTCCCATGATTGCCCTTACTTTCCTACAGCCTGCAACTCTTCCTCCGTTCCCCTCTTTCCAAGCCATAGTTTTCAAGTTTTAATTTCAATCTCTCTCTGTCTGACACACATTCACATGCTATACACTATATACACATATTTCTCTAAGTACCCATTTCACACTTTCGCTTTCCTTTCCCCACTTTTTGCATTCTTTCTTACTAGTCTTTTTCCAACTTCCACTCTTTATGTTAGTTTACTTATTCACCTGCATTGTCTCTTCTTCTGTTATTCTTTATCTTTTCTATTTTCAGCTCTCTTTCCATATTAAGTAGTTTATTAGGTCTATTTTTTGCGTGCCTCCTAAAGACAGGATGCAATACAAAATACATAGAATTATACATACCTCCACATGTATTATCAAGTTTCTTTTAATTCTTTTATGTCTCCATTCTTTTCCTACTTCCTCTTTCTTGTCTTCTCTGTTCACCATTGATATAATGGGGTATCCATAGATTTCAGGTTTTCCTCTGATGACTAGAAAAAAGACTTCCTTGAGTCTTAGGAATTAAAGCTAAATATTACATCTTTTTGTTTAAATCAAAAGCATGAGATAGGCATTGTGTGCATTTGGAAATGCTCTGCTAGCCATGGCAAGATCTAACAGCTGAGACACCTGTGAGGCATGCCTTGCCTGTGCTCTGTCTGTGCTAAGTATTCTTTTAGCTTGTGACTTCTGGGCAAATTTGGATATGGCACTATTTTTTATTCTAGTTACTGTGTGATTTTTCATTTGAGAATTACCGAAGTATTTACTTTAGCACTTCTGTCCTGGCATCACAAGTGCACATCGCCCAATTATCTGAAGTCCTGTGTTCCGCACTCCTATCCCTAGACAGGTACCAACTGGGAACTCCAAATTGGGGATGCCAATGGTCAAAACCGAGATGGAGAGGACCTCGGGATGTCTCATAAGTTTCTCTGCCTCTCGACTTTTTTAAACAATTGAAATACTGTTGATATACAGTATTATATTGGTTTCAGGTGTACTATCGAGTGATTAAAAAATGATATACATTACTAAAAGCTCACTATGCTAAGTATAGTTACCATCACCATACAAAAACATATGATATTACTGATTATATTCCCCATGCTGTACTTTACATCCTCATGAATTATTTATTTTATAATTGGAAGTTTATGTCTTTTTATTCCCTCCACCTAGTTTGTCCATCCCCATCCCCCTGCTACACCAGGTGGTTCTCTGTGTTTATGAGTTCATTGCTATTTTGTTTGTTTGTTTTTATTTCTTTGATTCTCCATGTATGTGGAATCATATGGTATTTTTTTCTCTGTCTGACTTATTTCATGTAGCATTATACTTTCAAGGTCTATCCATGTTGTCCCAAATGGCAGGATTTCATCCTCTTTTATGGCTAATATTCCATTCTGTATATGTAATATATCTTTTTTATCCTTTTATATATTAGTGGACACTTAGGTTGCTTCCATATTTTAGCTATTGTAAATAATGCTTCAGTAAACATAGGGGTGCATGTATCTTTTCGAGTTAGTGGTTTTGTTTTCTTTAGGTATGGTATGGTGGTTCTATTTTTAATTTTTTGAGAAACCTCCGTGCTATTTTCCATAGTGGCTGCACCAGTTTACATCCCCACCAACAGTGCATGCCTGCCTCCTTACAAGGACATTGTCTTGCTGGCATCCTCTTGGGGTGTGGCATGAGCTTTCATTCACTCTTTTCTTTCATTCATTCATTCAGTCACCTGTTCATTTACCCAATAAATATATATTTAACACAATTCCAAGTGATCTGCTAATCCTGGGGATATAGGGGTTAATAAATCAGACCCAGGCCTTGCTTTCATAGAGCTTATAGAGCCCAGGGAGAAAAAAGTCATAAAAAGTGCTTATTCCCAAAGAAGCCTTTAATTAGGTAAAGGTCTTAAAGTTGTCAGGGTCTAATCATGACGTTGACATGAGCAAATACTCACTGTGTACCAGGGACTGGGCTAAATAATTACATATATTATCTTATTAAATCATTACAGCCCTAGAAAGAAGAAATTATTACTACTTCCAATTTGTGGGCAAGGAATCTGAGACCCAGATAAATTGAATAATCTTCCCAACATCTCAAGGTTACTAAGTGGAGGAGCCAGAATATGAAGCCAGGACTGGGGCAAAGCTGATTCTGTGAAAGCTCGTGAGAGGCTCTAAACTATAAGCAGAGAGGCAGCCTAGAGAGTAAAGGGGGTCAGCATGACAGCTGAGCACCTGATCAGGGTAAGAAATGAATTTCAAGAGTACTCCAAACATAAAGGCACAAAATTAATGACCAGAGATCAAGTCCTTCCAGGACCTGGATGACAGCATATTTTTAAGAAGTAGTAATGTTCTCATTGATTTTGAACATCAGGATTCCTGACAAGTGTTTATAGAGGAACTGGTCAAACAGAGAGCCCAGTGCATGCAAGACAGAGCTGGCTTTTGCTAGGTAAATCTATTTATTTGATAAGTTTTTGTATAGATATTTTTAGACATTTCAAACATTCAAAAAAATCGATATATAGCCTGTTAAATTTTATATGAAAGGTACATGACTTGATCTAATATTATAGCAAGTGTAAAAATAGAGTAGACCTTGATGTTTCACGTTAAAGTCTTAGGGGAATTGAAAAGCTTATCTTTACCAAAAAGTAACTGGAAATAGTTGTTAATTATACATTTGTAAACTGGACATTGTTATGCCTTGGGGAAAGCCCTGAATGTAAATTGTTCAAATGTGTTTAATAATCTTTTGCATATTGTTATTGACTGGACTGAGATCTGTTTCTTACAATTTATGACAAGTTTACATATTTGGTATGACTGTTAATACAGAGTTCTGAACCAGGGAAATGTTGACTCTTTATTTCAGGAATCTTTGTGTATTTTGTGGTCCTTTCTGAAAAATAGCATGTGTATGATTAAAACACAGAAAACCAAGTATTTCTTTCTGGTTAAAGAGAGAAAAGCAAAAAAGGCTTGGTTAGCATCTTGTGACTTTTTTTGACTTACCAGATAAGTTTCCCATTCACCTGGACAGAAGCACAGCTCAACAGCAAAGGTGATGTGACTGCATGAGACATAGATTTCATGTATAGACAGACAGGAAGAACAACTTCCTTCTTTACTGCTGGTGTTGACATGGATATTGTGGTGGTGGTGTTGGGTGACTGAGGCTAAGGTGACGCTCTTCTTTCTAAGGAAAAGATAAATATCATATCATGAGGGCAACAGTAGTGGGCAATCTCCTAAACTCTGAGAAGCTTGTGCCTGGAGAAACTTTTGAACAGCAACAGTGATGTCTTCTTCAATAATCTTTCTTATGGCAAAATTGAAATACAGATAATCAAGACATATTTCTAACAGTGGTATAAATAAAGAAATAAACCTAACTTCTCTTGAAAATCATGGAATACTGAGTACTGAGTTCCTTTTTCAGGATAAACTACAGATTTCCACTTTGAGGTAAATAGTGAGAAGGTTATTAGGTTGGTAATAAATCAACAAGCTGGCTAACTGAATTTAGAGTTCTGAGGAGGGTGCAGAATGAAGTCTTGTGAATTTTGCTTAGCACGGGCCTAGAGAATTTCTGTGTGATTATAAACTGGATGAATTTCTGTCTGCTTTCATGTGTGTTCTTTTCAGAGGGGCAAACAAATGTGACTAGCTAGTTTGATTACATTTGTACTTCATTACTGACATGATTTTTTCCCAGTTGTTTTATTATCCCTTAAAGATGACTTTGTGTTCCAAACATGTTTTCAGTGAATAACTATCTGAGAAGAAATGCTGTTTTTCCTAAACTGTTTTCTCATCTATTGTCAGACAATTTACTACCTCTTACTCTGATACAATTAGTGAAGGAAAAAGGGTCCTAGAGTTTTCCCCTAATCCTTATTATGCTTTAAAGCTGGGATATGTCTTTGGCTGCTTGTAATGTGCTTAAAGGTCCCCAGCTTTTCTCAGCACTACCCCCTTCCCCCAGCACACACAGTGTGCTCAGATCTACTTCTATCCCTTATGAGTTAGGCCAATCTGAGCCCTCTGTTGTGGGGAGGCTTATTATGTCTTCCAATCCTTTTTATCATTATTACTATGCAGATATACCCACTTCTTTCATTCATCTTTGCTCTACTTTAATACCCATCTCGTCTCCCAGATTCTCTTTTGAAATCATCTGAAATTTTTTTCAACCATTTCTCTAACAAATATTTAAGCTACTATTAAATTAGCAGTATGTACAATATAGTGTTACAGAAGTGAATACAATGCTCCCTTCAAAGGAACCTATTCACTCCTTTCGGAAAGGGGCAGAAGAAAAATTGGGAAGCTTGTTGTTTTATGATAACAGGGCTAAGAAAGGGGAAGTTGAGCATTTCTGAAGATCAAAAATATAGTTTGGCTTTGTTCCCACCGTTTTGTTTTGACCAGGCCCTGTAATTAGCTCTTGGAACCCTGGGACCACACTCTTTGAGAAAGGATGAACTGGGGCTTGGCCCCAAAGAACTGAGGCAGAACCCCTTGGACTTACTGCCTGTTCCTGTCTAGAACCACACCCAGGGTGTCAGGCCAGAAGTGGATGAGCCTTGGGGCCAGGGAGGAGCCAGCCAATGCGTACAAGGCTGAATTTGCCTCCATGTCAGTCTTTGTTTGCAACAATAAAAATGATCAAATGAGCCTGTTTTTTATATTCCTATTGGCAGGCACTGTGTATCATGTTGTTTTTGCCCAAAACACATTTTTTTTTAAGTGGCCAAGTTTGAAGCCTGAGAAATGGAGTCTTGGGTCAGGAAACTGGGATAAGCTTTAAGGGTTGCTGTCAACCCGTTATTTTATGTAGGTTTTACTGGTGATACTCGATTCAGGGGTCTACAAAATTCAGGAATGAAGATTACTGGGCAAGCACTGGAGATACTGAGTTCTTAGAATTTAGTAAAAGTCTCCTCTTCCCAACTTAATTGACCGAACAACGTGGGTCAGTTTTAATGTACTTTTTAATATCAGTGATAGGCCGTAACTGGAGCAACCAGAGTTCAGGCACTTCCCTTGTATCAGCAATGACTTTGTGCAGGTTATTGAGCCTCATGAAAATCCTCCTGCCCGGACTCTTGTCAAGGACTCTCTTGTTTAGCAGTGGGCGTCTGGGAAGCCTACTGAGTGCTCCAGTTGGGGCTGTTAGGCAGCTCTTCTGCTACACTGGGGAAAGGGAGATGGAGTTGGGAAGAGTGGTCCCAGGCTGCGAATCCCTCATTCCTTTCAGGGTTCTGTTTCCTTTTTCATGCAAGGTCTATTAATGGCAGTAAACTGGTTGGTCATGAGTGATCAGACCTTGTGAAAACTGGCTGTTGCCACCTATGTCTAGAATTTTAAAAGGAAAAGATATCCCCCTAAGAAGGAAAGGAGCCATACAAGGAACCCCTGAAGTCAGAAGGAGCTCACTGAGCGTTTTAACAGCGTAACCCAGAAGCTCTCCAGCGAGGCTGGTCTCCTTTCCCGTCGGTCAATGCTGAAGACATGCCTCCTTTTCTTATCTTCCAAATGTCACTTTTTACATTCCAACCTGCCCTTTTGGCTTTGACTAAATAAATGTGTTTTTATTGTTTTTGAGAGGGAGAACTTTGTAGGTTACTAATCTCACCCCGACTCTAGCTTGAACCCTGTTTGGATCTACCCACAACCTCCTTTTCCATTTCTCCCCTCTCTTTTCCTTCCTCTCTCCCTTTGTCTGTCCCATCTTTGTACTCATTACTTATCAAATTTACCCCAACTGGTTGCAATGAAAATGTATTTTAATCTAGTAGTTCTATTTTGCGGCAGGGTCATAAAAGATTATTTCTGGTTTCTTTTTCTGTCAAGAAAGCCAGCCCCCTGAAACTGTATTTTCTTACTGAAATAATGGAATGAATAGATTCATTTATTTGGAATGGGCATGTCTTAGGTTTTGTATGGGCTTGGAATTAAAAAAAAAAAAACGGAAGACATCTTCTGGCCAGGTTGGGGCAAGTTTCATGGCGCCTTTGAGAGTCCCCAAAACTCTGAATTGAACCAAGAAGTGCAGAACAGCTGAAAGGGACCACACGCATTCTTGGCACATGTGGCAAACGAGGACCAGGGTCCTCGGGGGAGACATTAGTAGGATCCCCGAAATTCTGATTATGAGACCTGATTAACTTTGGTTGTAAAACAGGAAGGATGCCACCTAACCTGTGTGAAAATTCACATTAGGTAAAAAGAGGTGGAATAAGAAAAGTTTTAAGGACAGTCTCTGCTTCATCTGTTCAAAAAAAAAAAAACAAACTGAAGCAGAGATAAATGACTTTTTTTTTTTAGGAAGAAAACTCGCATGGCTCTCAAGGTTTCTGCTCTTATTTGGACAGAGAAAGCTATGTTCAAAACATGTGATGGAGGTCCATCACTGTGTCCCAGCTTATTTTTCCTAGCAGTCTGGCATATGTCACATTGTGCCGTCTAAAAGAAAAGGAAAAATACCCTGTCTGGAGAAGTAGGGGGTAACACAGTCCTGTGAACTTCTAAAGAGACTTCAAGGTGAGTCATAAAGAGGTGTCTTATTCTTATTTTTATTTTTATTTTTACAGGGATTGTTGTCTGCGAGGCGCCCAACAACAAATTGGATAAGTTCATGGGCACGCTCTCTTGGAAGGGCGGCAAACACTCGCTCAACAACGAGAAGATCATCTTGAGGGGCTGTGTCCTGAGAAACACCAGCTGGTGCTTTGGAATGGTTGTTTTTGCAGGTACGGCCGCCTGCCTGGGGTCCGTCCCGAGAGCTTCCTGAGACGCGCGTGGGCAGCGTCCGCGGCTCTCCAGGCGGGATGAGCACAGTGCTTTCATTCCTTACAAGGTGCCAACTCTTGGCACTGCAGAGCGCAGGGCCCCTGGGGAAGACACTGCTGCTCTGGGAATAGAATGTGTGGCCCCACTGTGTGAGGAACCACTGACAAGACATCATGACCTTATTCTGAAGGGTGGGCCTTAATTACTTGGTGGGGGTTAGATACCTACTGTTCAATTTCTCTTTCTTTAACCCATCTCAAGCATCCCCATCATTATATGTATGAATCAACCTGCCTTTACAGTGGGGGAAGAGCATGAAAGAAAGCCCCTGTTCTGTTTATTTTGTAGTTCTCAAAGGTCAAGCAGTGCTTTGGAAAACACTTCTTGGAAATCCTGCAATCATTTCTGTTTATACCTCACAGCTGCTTCTACTGTTTTTCAACAGGACAGGGCGGGTGGTGGGATGGGGGTTGGGAGGGGTGGGCCAGGAAAGACTGCGGGAAGGAAGTGCGGCTGGGAATCGGGGGAGGGAGGGACGGCCTCTTCCTCTTCCTATTGGCCACTTGGTCTGTCTCTTCTCTATCGCCGCTGGCCCCGGGTGGCACCTCTTGCTGAGGAGGCTTACAGCAACACCGTTTCCTAAAGCTGCTCAAGTTGTACTTACGGCTTCAATTGCCAGTCCTAGATTTTAAAAATCCTTTTTATTGTGACACCAAATTAAGATGTGTTTTGGGCCCATCAACTGTATATGTGATCAGAATCAGAATGTTCTCCTTAGCTGACTTTCCTCAATGCCATCAAAATGTTCATTGAAGACTCAACAGTGTTCCAGACCTAAAAAGCCCCTCCCAGTTCCTCCTAAATACTCTCAGCTGTGGGGGTTTGCACGGCTCTTGAGGCTTGGGGCACCGCCATTGTAAGGACTTCGAAAGACCCTAGAACTGAGGCAGTATATGTGCTTTTATCTGGGGATGAATCTGGTTTTATATTTCTTTCATCAGATGCTTTTATTCTTTAGTCAGGGAAATAAACCTACGGTCACATATTTCCTTATTTGCATCTTTCTTGAACTGAGAAAAAGAGAGCTGGGTTATACGTTAACCTCCGTTTACCCTCCCACTTAATGAAGGGGAGACTGCCTGAAGTTCCTCTGATGGGATGAATCCTCCTGGTTTGCTCTCTGTCAACATAAAAATGGGGGTACTTCATCCTAAGAATGAGCTGTAGTCCCAAATTTTGTTTGTATCTGTGTGATCTTGTTTGGAATGACTAACTCAGGACCATGGTTCAGCTGCAGCATGTTATGCTAGGATAGCTGTTTGAGCTCCTCAGAGGCTGTTTTCCATCACAAGGTTGGCTCTATGGGAAAACGCTCCTACATAGAAGGGAATGGGGTTGTAAGTTGAACAGTCTCACTCCGTACAAGTATAACAGAAAGTTCACAGAATTTGGATTGGGTAGATCTAGGTTCAAATTTGTTTACCAGCTGCAGGATGCTAAGCCTCAGTTACTCAGACTTCCTAAGCTTTCATTTCCTCTGCTGTAACATGGGATAACAGTGAATACATCAGATTCGCTGTAAATAAGTGAGGCAATGCGTATGGAAGAGGATGCTTGACAAATACTCTTTCCTTCCTTCCCTTCTTCTCCCTTCCTTCAGCATCAATTCAGAGTGCATTGTCTGTTCCATAGGCTGAAAGATGGGAAAATGTACTGCTTTTTGGATCTTGGCCATGGGGGCTGTGGCGGAACATCCTCTTTTTTTGTGTTGTGTCCTAGGTGGTCACTTGCAAGGGACTTTCACGAGGCAGATATTTGGAAAACAGAGCATGCCTGCATTGACTTTAGGCACAAATGTTAATAGAAAGCTTAACCGGAATAATGCCAGGCAGACGAATGTTTAGTTTCATCAGTCAATCAAATCAGAGTTGATGGAGAAACGTCTTGATTGCTACTAAGTCCTTGGTTATTGCATTAAAATTTTGCTTCCTCTATATACCCACCCACACTTTTGTAAAGAGTCCCTTTATTAAAAAAACTTTCCTCCAATAATCCTTGTTCAATGTATCATCTATTTCCTGTTTGGACTCTGATGAGTCATAGTCTTAAATACACGTTGATTTGAGTGAGTCAGTTAATTAATGGACTATTTCATATAGTTTTAAAAACACTGGTTTAGAGTGAGAGCTTTAAAGTTGGATATATCTGGATTCAAATTCTGTTTCTGACTCTTGCTGGGCAAGAACTCTCAAGGAAATTACTTAAATTCTTTGCTTCAGTTTCATTATTAGTGATCTAAGGATACAGTACTAATATGTTGGCTTGTTGTAAGCATTAGCTGAGATAATAAATAAAAAGCACATATGCACATTGCCTAAAACATAGCAGGTGCTTAATAAATTGATTCATTAAACGATTATTTATTGAGTATCTACTATGTGACAGTCACTATGCTATACTCTTTTGCAATTAAGAATGTGAGCAAAAACAAATTACAATCCCTTTACTCATTTGGTTTTTAATCTGGTAGGAAGAGAAAAATTAATCTCAAATAAGAAGGCCAGTATGGAGCATGGAGAGCACGGGGGATAAAGACGGACATGTGCCTGGAGATGTGGATAGGGGCTAGACTGCACAGGATCTTATTGTGCATATCCAGAATTTTGGTGTCTTTATCCTAAAAACATTGGAAAGCCATTGCAAGTTTTTCAAACAGATGGTGTGTGGGTGTTAAATTGGAAAAGTTCACTCTTGCCTATGGTGTTCGTAAAGTTGGTAAATAGCAGATGCTGGAAAGAGTATATGGGGTGGGGGAGGAGGAAAAATACTGATTAAAGTTGGGGACAGAGTAGATGCAGGGAGACAGAGTAACTAGGCTTTTATTATAGTTCAGCTGAGAGATGATGGTACTTTGGGTTAGGGTGGGAGTCATGGAGATAGACTAGACTCCTGGGATTCTCTCTGTTTCACAACTAGGTGGATGGTGGTACCATTCATTGAGATAAGGAACTTAGGAGAAAGATCATAAGCTAGGCTAGACAAAGGCCATTTGAGGGGCCTTAGAAAGAAGCAGGTAAAGATATCATATAGGCAGTTAAATATATGAATTTAAATATATGGGTTTAGAGCTTAGAGGAGCAATCTCAGCCAGAGATATACATTTGACCCCATAGGTGGCAACTGGAGTTGTGGTCTTAGATGAGATTGTCTAAGGAAGGTGGGTTGAGAAAAAGAGAAGGTGGCCTATGCCTGGGCCTTAAGGAATTCCAGTATTTAATGACTGGGTAAAGGAGGGTGGGCATCATGGAAGACAAGGAAGGGGCTACCAAGGAGACAGGAGGAAAAGCACAGTAGCACAGAAGCTGAGGGCATGCTTAACAGTGTGAAAAGCTGGTGAGCCATCAAAGGAGGCCCAGAGGACCCTGATGAGACCACCAGATGTGTTTGGTGGAGGGACTGGTCCAGAAACTAGGTTGAGTAATGAGCAGGAGATGAGGAAGCAGCCTGTTGAGTATAGAAAATTCTTTCATCATCTGTGACTGTGAGGGAAAGAAGAGTTGTATGTATTCACATCTGTGGATATAATTAATTATATGCTTAAAGACCCATTAAGTGGATTCTTTGCTGTGTGTGTATGCATACCTAAGAAGTGTAGATTTTTTGCACAAAACTGGTCTGTCAATATTTCAGCTTTTAGTAATCACAAACTTTATTTGCTCTTTGGGATCTTTACTATAAAAGGAGTTTTTCCCACCCTTGATGTCCATATGATTTTCATAAATGATTCTGAGAAAATGTGGGTGGTCTCTTTTATATAGCAGTGGTTGGAAATAGGTCACTGGGGTACAATATTTAACTTAAGACGATGAATTGTTATGAGACCCCAGTCTTTGCTTCAATTTGCCTTTTAAGTAAATGGAAACCATTTAAGGACATGCCCATTCTCTCTGACTTCTGGAATGGCATATAATTTCATGTCTGCCTCTCTTCTCTCCGCTCTTTCACTTCCCCTTTCCTCCTATGTTAAATGACTCTGTGGACTGATGATAATCATGGGAAGATGATGTGGAGAGGGAACACTGAAGAACTCAGATGTAATTAAAACTTAATCACTTCTATTTAGCATCTTCTTTGACTACAAATATATGCTAACATTCTCCTTTGCTAATCGTCTAATGATCTACCTCTAAAGCATTTATTAATATTCTTAGAATTCCTTGAACAAGGCACTTTGTAAATGTATCATAGAATAATGTATTTACCTGAAATAAATCTAACACAAGGGTTAAGACAATTCTTGCCCTTAGAAAAAGTGCATATAATATACGTAGTATGCAGTACATGATAAAAGTTTAACTTACTTGCTAATGTATTCTTTGGAGTTTTTCTAGTTTCTCCTTTAAAAGGAAATCAGTGTTTTTGGGAAACAGACCCAGAATTTTATTTCTTACCTTAACTTTACATTTTTTACCTTAGTGTTCTCAGTTGTGTTTGTTACACGTTCTTCTTAACATTTCCAAATTATTCCTTACTTTGATTGATTTCATTATCTTTAACTGCATCAAACTATAAGCACACTGAAACCCAGATTTTTGAAAAACAGCACTTCTTAAACCTTTCAGCTACAAGTTCTGTTTTGGATTTATCCTATTCTAAGGAGACCAATTCTTTTGCAGTTTCTAGGGTTCTTATCAAGTCAACAGTTGAGACTCATATACAACTAAATAAAGGCCCCTGCTCTTAGCAAAAGTTAAATTATTTTGAAAGACACATTATTTTCCTCTCAGGAACAGTTGATATGAGTAGGAATTAATAATAATAATAATAATAATAACAATAATAATAATAATAATAATAATACAGTAGCTAATTGTCTTAAAGTTATTTAATTTTTTTTGCAGGTCCTGATACTAAATTAATGCAGAACAGTGGTAAGACAAATTTTAAGAGGACAAGCATTGATAGATTGATGAATACTCTAGTAATATGGGTGAGTTACTATAACAAAATTAGTCAATATCTCTAGTTACTGGTATCTTAATATATTTCCTATATTTTGATGGGAGCTCTTTCAGATATCTACATTCACCTTGCAGAATTAGTATTTGGGGATTTTGCACTGGTGAGCAGTTATAATTCCCTCTACTTCCTAGATTATGATTTCTTAACCACTGGTAGTGTCTTTGGAGAGAGAAGTTAGTGCTGGTGGAGGTCTCCACAGTCTTACAAGTTCTCCATGTCCCAAGGATTTATTTTTAAAAAACAAAACCTAATTTTTAAGGTAGTTTAGTCTTCCTGCTGTCTTACCTTTGCTCATTTCCTCTCTACATAGCTTATGGACAGGGCTGGCTTCGTGGATGTGTGAGCTGGGCAGTCACAAGAGCCCCCACTCACAAGGGCCTCACACTTGGCTTCTTCATCTGCTGTTGCTATGTAGAAATTCCTAATAATTTCTGAACAAGGGCCACACATTTTTCTTTTGCACCAGGCCCTAAAAATTATGGAGCTGGTTTTGCTTTTGAGTTCTCTGAGGCCCAAGTCACAGTTCTCCTGCATGAAGTCTTGTAAATTTCCTAGCCTGTGCTTATCTCCTATCTCTGACATTATTTTCTCCTCTGAAATTTTTGGAACCATGTTCTCTACCACCTATTTACCAAAAATAGTCAGGCATTCGTTGCATCCCACCCTTTGTCGATTAACCTTGTACTGCCTCATGCTGTGGATCTGATTGTTATCCGACTTTTGTGTAATGTTGCTTTGCCTCCTGATATTGGGGCTAAGTGTGAGGAATTGTAAAATATGAGGACCATGACTGAATCATGTTTCCCCACCTGCTCTATCACAGACTCACAAGCAATTATAAAGAATCTGAGCTCAATATTTAGTTGCTTAACTGGTATGTGATAAGGAGACTCTGATAAAAAAATAAGGAAATGAAGCCTTCTTGGGCACAAAGTATTGGCCAGCTGTTTTACTTTTAGTGTCTCAGACCTAGGCTTTCCTTTCGCTATACCTGTTCCCTGGGGGCAGAGTCCAGGGGGCCCACAGGACACACTCACAAGGAGCCCATGCCCCCTTCCCAGCATTCCCCATTGAAATGGCCCTGAGCCCACTCACAGGGCTTGCTCAGGGATTGGATATGTGTCCGCCACACAGTAAAATTACTCGCTGTGAAGCAGGCACTGTCTCAGTTTTTCATACTAGAAAACTGAATGATCCACTGAGAAATTAGAAGCTGAGTCCGTCCTAAATTAGGGCATTTAATGCCAAGTATCATGCTTTCAAAGTAATTTAATTAATTTATATTATCAGCTCTTGAAATAAAAGAGGATACTGTGATATAGGTATTGAATCAGTAGGATTTAGAAATTCACAATTCTATTTTTCTCTAATACATGTTTTTCTAATATACTTTAATTCAGGCTTTCCCCAACATTGTCTTCTTATGTGTCTGTATTGTTCATGAACAAATAAAGATGAAAGCTGTCCTAGAATGCCTGGATAGCCTTTTTTTGGAGGAGAAAGGAAATAATACCTGTTCTCTAGCCCCACGCTTTCCTCAACAGCAACTGCTTTGCTCCCAACACAGGGTCACACTTAGCAAAGTCCCAGAACACCATCTGAACTCAGGTCTTACATGCTCACTACTGTTGTGTCCTTCCTTTCCAAGGCTGGGATTTTGGCCTCACAAGAGACTGACTTTGCTCTCTTTCTAGCTGCAGTACCTCCAAAATGTCTGCTTTGCTAAACTGGTACTAATCAGTGTAAGAGCCAGCTAACTGTTCTTAGGTTGCCTCCCACTTTTTTTTTTTTTTACTCTCAAAATAAAAGTATATACATCATGTAGTACTCTAATTAATCCTTATTTTTCTTGTTGAACTTCAGTAAGGATCATGCAGCTAGTTCTGTAGCCAAGAGATCTGAGTAGTTTGAGTCAGTTCTTTATTACTGATATTTTATTCCTTTTGCATTTCTGCCTTGGGTGACCATGTAACTTATCATTCAAACAGGACATTTTTGAAGGTGAAAGGAAGGAACACTATTAACATCACACCTGAATAGCAGATGTGAACTGGGGCTGGCCAGGGCAAATCATGAAACACGAACTTATGCTTCATGACTTAGGCCATTTAAATACGTGCACTCCTAATACATCAATAATGTGCAAGTTTTGGCTTTGTGACCACAGACAAATTATGTAATTTTTCTGTGTTTCCATTTGAATTTGTTTTTTTTTTGATCTGTAAGTATGTAGTGATTGTTCCTATCTGAGAGAGTCAATAGAAGAACTAAGTGGGAAAATTCATGTCAAATATTTAACTGAGTTCTCTGCATACAAAAATTTTACTCATATGATTGATGGTAAGTAAGAAGAGCTTTGTGTAACTTGCTTTGGAAATGAAAATTTCTTTGATTTAGAAGTGTAATCAGATTGCATTGATATGACTAGTGTTGGGTTCAGGTTAACCTTAACCAGACTTCTGTTCTTATTTCAGATTTTTGGGTTTCTGGTGTGCTTGGGAATTATTCTCGCAATAGGAAATTCAATCTGGGAGAATCAAATTGGGGGCCAATTCAGAACTTTCCTCTTTTTGAATGAAGGAGAGAAGAACTCTGTGTTCTCAGGATTCCTAACATTCTGGTCATACATTATTATTCTTAATACAGTTGTACCCATTTCATTATACGTGAGGTAAGATGAGAGTTTATACTTAAGTGAAACCACTTTGTCAAAAGCTTTTGTTCCAAAAAAAGTAATCTTTTTGTTTGTTTTAAGATTACAATGGAGATAGATGTCTTGCTTTAACTGCTTATGATCTGCTCTCTCTCTCAAATGAAGGAACTAAGCTGTTTAATCTTAAAATCTTACATATTCAAATAACAATAAATGCATTTTTATATTCTCCTTGATTTGATTTGGTTTCTTAGGAATGTGTTTCTTTGGCATACATGGACTACAGTATAATCTCATGAAACCTTGTCAATTACAGTTGGGTTGATGTTGTTGGGTAAGAGATAGAAGAATGTCTGGGGAAACCTATCGAGACAGTGCCTCCTAGCCACAAGTATGGCTCCAGATTCCTGGATCAGATCCTATCCTAAAACTCACTGGCTCCATAACGTTGAGCGAGTTACTTCACCTTGTAGCACCTCGGTTTCCTCATTTAAAAAGCAGAGGAAATAATATTTCTACTTAATAGGATTGTATAAGTAGTAAACAAACCTGTAAAGCTCTCAGAAGAATGCCTGACCCTTTGTAAGAGTTTAATGAATATTATTTTTCCCTTTATTATTAGCAACTACAAGTGAGTGTATAAAGGAGTTGTAATACAGTTAGTATTTGTCCATTGTTAAATAAGAGGTATGAATCATAATTCCATGACAACTTGATCTCTCATTTCTAGATTTGGTCCTGCATGCTAGAGCTAAAATGGTCTCTGTCTCTCATGCACATTCACACACACACACACACACACACATGCACAAGCACACACCTCTCTGTATGCGCACACATATGTATGTGTGTGTGTTTGTGTTTGATAAGGCTTAGAAATTGGCCCTAGAGTCTGTACCTGAGACACTCTTGATCCTAATCCTACCAAGGCAGCTAGACCCTCCCAAAGACACTGGGGCCAAGATAAGTGTTGACTGTATGACATACCTCATCAGCAGTATTTGAACAACACACAAAATCACCAGCTCTAAATCCCTGCTAATTTTTATGAGCTTCTTTTTCTCTCTTTCCAAAATCCTAGCTATGATGAAGCAAGGGAAGTTTAATGCACAAAATCCACCCTTATTTTGGATAGCAGTCAGGAAACTGAAATGTCAAGTTGTGGGAAATTGACTTGAAGTAGTGGCATGTGGCCACAACACCACAAATTGCTTTGGGCCTTCTGGAGCTGTGGTCAGAGTGGGCTCTATTCAAACTGTATTCTACTGGCTCATCTTTGATTCTGAGGACCTCTCATGCTTGTATCCAATTATGAAGTCTGTAGTAAATCCTACTCTTTGCCAGAAGAACTATTGTCAGCTTTTACAGCTTTCCTTTTATGTCCTAAATGAATCATAAATGCTCATAGTGGCTTACCATCTGAACACGTGCAGTTTCACATGTCCTCATGAAGGGAGTGTATTCTGTATATACTCTTCGAAGTGCACTGGCATTTTGCATTTAATGGTTTGAAAGACTGGTTTTTTTAGACACCAAAGCTAGATTCCCAGGTTAGCATTCCTTTTCTCTCTAATGTGTCTCCTGCAGTGGTGGAAAGAAAACCCTATTAGAATAGTCCAAACTCAGGCTCTGGTTTTGGCACTGCCACTAATAGCTGTGTGACCTTGGAGAAGGCACTTGGCTTCCCTGGGCCTTACTTCACACATGAAATATGTACTGCTCAGTAAAAGGAGGGGATTAAAATGATTTATTTCTGAGTTTGTTTCTCCTCCAAGTAATACCACCTTACCTCTAGATAGCATTTTAAAATTTATATAAAGTGATTTTACGTTCTTTATCTCATTTATGTCTCCCAACAATCTTGCGAAGTAGTTATTGCTGAACTTTTTTCACAAATATGATTTGTGAAAGGATCCTGGAGCTGGTTAGGCACAGAACCAAGATCCAAACCCAAGCCTGCTGACACTTGGTACAGTGTCTTCCCTCTGTACCTAAGCTGTGTATGATTTATTACTCAGTGAAGACATCAAGAGAGGGAAAAAGAGGCTAGAGTTCTTTACCTGTTGGTAAGACATAGTATTGATGCAGATAAATATGAGCTTTTAACCAAATAAGAACCGTCATTCTGATCTCAACTTGAGGGAAAAAGCTTTCCAAGGGATTTCAGGTTGCTCAGTCCTGAAGACTGAGACCTGGAAAAAGAGAACGCCTAGGTATTTCTGTTTGTAAGGATGAAGGCCTTTTACGAAAGGTTCTTTCAGGCTTTTGAATAGGTACAAAGAATAAATTAGTGTCAGATGCCACTTAAAGATAAAAGTGCAGAATTTTCTTTGACTGGTTAGCAATTCTACATGAGCAAAGGACATTGTTTTTGGTTGGACATTTCTTGCTGTCAATTTGTTTATCTGTAGTGTTAAAACATATCCAGCTATAGTTTTTTAATACATCATCTTAAAAAATGCAGCTGTTGTACTCCCAAGGAATTAGCTTTTGAGTGTTTTTTCCAAAGCAAGAGGAATTCATTTCCATATTGCTTATTTTGCCACAGAATGGATGGAATCATAAGCCCTGCTCTTCGAGCGTTCAGGCAAAAAACACTAAGCAGCCTGATTACGCTAACTCTGAACATTTGTCTCCTTTTCTCTGCTATTAGAAGTCAAAGGGCTGAATGTTCCACTGCGACTCTCCTAAATCCTCTTTTCCCAAACAAAAAGGATACCCTTCCTCTCTATAGACCATTTTAAGGTCTAAGAATTCAAATTAATTTAGAATACTTCCATGGGCTTCTACTACAACACAGAAGGATCAAATTCTGTTCCGTTCATTTTGCTTTGAGTTTTCAGGGAGCTGCTTTGCTTTCAGATAAATGAAAGCTCCAAGTGATTTATACAGTCATTATGGCATTCCTAAGGTCAGCTCTGCAGTGGATTTACCAAATGCCTGAATTCTCATCTCAGCTCTGTTAATTATTTGTGTGACCCTGGGTTAGTCATTTAATTTCTCTAGGTCTTAGTGTCCTTATTGGTGAAATTAGGGAATAGAGGGTCAGGATTCATTCATTCAACACTGACTGCCTATGACAGGTTAGGCACTGTGCTTGGTACATTATAAATGCTAGTGTGTTTTGAGTGAATGGAGTAAGAAAAACAAAGCTGAAATAGAGCAACTAATAAAGAACTTACAAGGAAAGGGGGTACAGAAGAGTGAAGCAGAACAGGAAAACATGCAGAGCATGACATTTATTTTTACATTGTATAATTCTATAGAGTCATAGTGTGATTTTTGGTTTAGATGAAAAAAAAGCATGACCATTTAAATAGTTAGAAAATGAACTGGCACCCGAGCACTTTTGGGAGGGAAATGTAGATGTCTTGTACTTACAGAATTAGGAGTATGGAATTAATGCCCAGAAAGGACTTAGGTGTCATCCTTTATCCTCAGACCACTGTCAACTTTTCAGTTTACAGATGGGAAAACCAAAGCTTAACTCCATTAGATAAAACATACCATGGCTCCCTGCTCTGATTGTTGCTGTTTTATACTGCCCTGAATGTCCGTGCTCACGTCCTGAGACGTGCGACTGGAATATCAATGAACAAATTGGGACAGGAAACTGAAATAAGCTGATTATGAAGGAAGAACACAGACAATGTGATTATGAACCTAGAAAACCCGAAAGAATAAATCTGTAACTCTTTTAGTAAGAGAGTTAAATTAAATGAAATGAAATTAGTAATTCAATGAAATGTCTGACTTTATGACATAATCACATTTTTTTAATAATAGAAAAAGCTTTTAATACAAAAAAACCCACTTTCTTTTGGGGCAACAGCAAGTCAGAAAAGTCTCCCATCAATAAAAATATATAATCTTCAGGAACACATCTAACAAGCTATGGTGTGGACCTATGTAGAAAACAAAGCAAAACCACATTTTTTTGTAAAGGAAGGCCCTTTACAAATAGAGGTGCTTTTCAAAACTGAATTCCTGGAAATATTTATACTGTCTGAAGTATTAAAATATGAGTTATTTTCTAATGATTAAGAGTTTAACATAGACTTGTAAGGTCCCAAATAAATTTTAAGAGAAAGCTGATTCATTGATTTCTGGAGTCCATTTAGATGAATATGTACTGTGATTCTACCAGGAAGAATAAATGAGTGATAGCTAAGAATTTTTAGAAAAGAAGAAAATAAAGGCTCTCTTATTTCTTCCCAGGAATTGCCAACTTTTATAATGAAAATAAGAGATGCATTAAGTGACATATTAAGGAACAAAAGTGAAGTTCCTAAAACAGATTCTCATGAGGAAAATAATGTATATGTGACATGGAAGTGTCCCTGTAAAATAGGGGAAAGGAGTCATTGTTCAATAAGTGGTGATGAAAAAACTTTGTTTATAAAAATTGAATTAGGTCCTCATCTACATCATACTTCAAAAAATTCCAGTTGTGATAAAGAATTAACTGTGGAAAAAGTCAATAAAGAACTAGAAGAAAAATACAGATATCTGTATATATAATCTTGGCATAAGGGAGGCTTATCCAAACAAAACTCCCAAAACAGAAACTATAAACTACTGATGAATGTGACTGATTAAAAAGAGGAAACTTCTTCATGTCAAAAATAGTGGGAGCAAAAATGAAAAGACCAGTGGTAAATTGGGTGAAATTTATGTAATGTATATGTAATTATTACAAATCAATAAGAAATACACTAATATCTGATATGGAAAGGTAAAATAGGCAGGTAACACAATTAAATGATCCTGAGAAGAAACATAACTGGCCAATAAAATCTGAAAAGAAAGTTCAACTCACTAAGAAGAAAAGCAATGCAGCAAACAAATAGTAATGAAATGCCATCTACCTTGGCATATAGTAAAGGATAATTTTCAATAATCTAGTGGTACAAACTTAAATTTTCCTAACCTTTTTGGCAATTGAGTTCGCTTTATATATGACAAAGTTTGAAAGAATTCATATGCTTGACCACAGAAATTCCACTTCCAGAGCTGGAAAGTCATAAATCTCCATGAGATCATGAGGCCACACTTTTCCTGATAAAAGGCAAAATAATATGGCAGCCAACCCCTGTTTTTACTCCATATCTATTATGGTTTGCTTAGGGAATCATGAGATACTACTTTTTGCCTCCTTTGGCAAATGAAGCCACATCAAACAGTGTATTGGAGAGAAAGTCCTCAACAATGCATTTCTTTAGCTTAGACATCTGACAAACATCTTTAATAAGAGTTTCTTGTAAGTTATAGGAGAGGTGCCTACTAATATGCTCCACAGGAAATCTCCACTGGGGCTGTTTCTTGCAAATAGAGAGCCATGGAACATTCCCTAGGGCTTTATGCAAAGCCAGCTTGTTGTTTCATGGTGCTGTGAGGAAATGACTTAGAAAAGTTTATGAGCAGACTTTGCTGAGATGCTTTTGAAGGTCACTAGGACCTGGGGACAGACAATCCAGATTTTCTTCTAAACTCTGAAGACTTTGGCAGACTTCTTACTTACTTTGGCAAAGCTTTGTATGTTCTGAAATTGATGGAGTATTGCTTTATTTCCCCCCATTTTAATGGATCAAAGCGTGGAAGTCATTCGCCTGGGACACAGTTACTTTATAAACTGGGATCGGAAGATGTATTACTCTGGAAAAGCTACACCTGCTGAAGCTCGGACAACCACGCTCAATGAGGAACTGGGCCAGATTGAATATATTTTCTCCGACAAAACAGGCACTCTCACTCAAAACATCATGACTTTTAATAAGTGTTCCATTAACGGGAGAATCTATGGTAAGGGAAACAGTTTCTTTTTCTTAATGACATTGTTAACAGCCCTTAAAAAAAATAAGCAACTTCTTTTTAAAAAAAACCCAAGCCACTGGCAGCTTTCTCATTAATAATGGGCACTGCCAGCATCTGATGTAGTGCTTAGCAGATGATAAACACTCACTAAATATTTGTTGGATGAATGCTGAATAATTTAGATGAAACTTTGGATTTGTTGCCATTCACGGGTACAGGTGGGCGTTCGATGTGATATGGCCACACCTGTGCTCCACCTGTGTGATTCTGCAATGTGGTGATTAATAGACCCATATCCCAGGGCAGACACGTTCTTGGTCTCTTGATTTATCTTGGTAAAAGCAGTATTTTGTATTTGTTTCCTAACAGCCCTGGATTGATGTTAGTGCTTGTGTTTGCGAGAATTCGGCTTGCTCCTGAGAAGTCACACTGTCCAGGGCTACTTTGAGAGGCCAGACAAGCTATTTCATCTACATCCACTTCCTGTTTGTACACTTTTGTCAGGACACCTACTCCGTATTTGGATTTCCAAGCATTCTATTTCTATGTGCCCATTGTTACTCCAGCTTTGGTCAGTTGGCAGATGGTTCCTTCTGCTGAGAGCCATGACACATATTGATAATGTCAAAATAATAATATTACTTCCAGGAAATGATCCTAAGAAAATTGCCAGACATGTGGACCAAGATTTATTTGTAGAGATGTTTGTCACAGGACTGTTTTTAGAGAAGGCCTTTGATTTTCACAAAGTATGTACCAAGATCTTTGCAAATCTCCAAATTTACAAATCCCATGATAGCTTGTAATTTTCCTTATCAAATGCAGGAAAGTAACAGGTATTTATCAATAACCCCTTGAAGCCCTTACTTTATAGTTTAGGTCTTAATTTATAATTTTATGATGTCATTAAAATATGCTTTTACTAGAATCCTTAAAATGTTTAAGAATCACTTCTTGTCTTTGTACAAGTTTGTCTTATTTTATATCATAGATTCAGGCTTTGGAAAACTTTGGCATTCTATTCTGATATATCTAGATCTTCTATTTTCTGGCTTGGAATTATTATTTTCTTAGACTTCTTTAACTTTCCTTCACTTTCATCACCAACCTTATAAACAGGCTTTTTTAGGGGTGGAGGGCGTTTACACAAAGATGCACTTCTGTATTGTTTTTATCTAGAGTTACTGTGTAGGGAGCAGTGACTGGAACATAACCACACCGAGCTTAAGACTTAAATTCACCAGTTCAGGACGTTCCCCACACCAGAGCCACACCACAGTTCAGATTTAGACCTGTGCTCCAGAAAAATAAGAACTATCCATTAAGTGCTTTTTTGGTCATAGCACCGTGTTGTGAGAAGAGAGAGACTTGAGTTAAAAAACTCACTATGCTAACTTTTTGGTTTTAGCTTGGTCATGTGACTGAGTTTTGTTCTTGAGCTCCCTCATCCATAAAACAGGAATGAAAACCTTCATCTTGCAATTTTATTATAAAGTTCAGTGATAATTTAAGTGCCTGGCACAGGATGGATGCAAGTAACTCTTACTATCATTACAAGAAATATAGTCCTGGCAAATACTGTTAAACCTTCAAATGCCAGGCAAAAATTAGAAAAATCTTAAAAGCTTCCAAATATGGGATAGCTAAAATAAATCATGCTACATGGGCTATTATACAACCATTCAAGATTAGATTCACAAAGAACTTTTAACAAAGGAGAAAATTCTCACTCATGGTTTAAAAACAGCAGGAATCAGACATTTATGAACAGTATGTGGAAAATATGTGTTCACATACACATACAAAATCAACACAAAAGTAACTATGAATATTGGTAATCTCTGGGTGTTCGGACTATTAGTAGTATTTCTTTTTTACTGTAACATCCTGTTTTTTTCCAATATATCTATGATAAGCAATGGTCAACTTTATCTGACCTTGATATTACACAAATGTATCTGGCCCAAACCAGTACGGACAAAGAAGTACTCATCAAGCTCTAGAACTGATGAGAATTGGTCTAAGATATCATTTTGGATTCCTCAATACTGGATTAAGAGGGAAACAAAAATTTGCCTCTTGCAAACATCATAAAGTAACAGTGCAATGGTAAAATTTACAGAAAAACACTATTGTGAGCTTCATCTTTTGTTTTAATGCATTTAGTTCTATCTCAGTCAAGCATGAGTATCTCTCCATGTTAATCACCATGTCTAGGTTACAGTTTGAAAACACTCCTAAAAATTCTCTGTTTAAACTTATAATGCCATCTACTAATGGTGCTTTAATAAATGTGCTCCTTAAAACTGTGTGTCTACATCTTGTTTCAATTTCATTTATTTTTAAATCTCAGTTTTTGTTTTGTCAGGTGAAGTACCTGATGACCTGGGTCCGAAGACAGACATAACTAAGGTGTGGAGGTGATAAAATTTCATTCTTACTTTCAAATTCAAATTGTACATGCTTTTGAAAATGATGAGTTCCTAGAGAACTGATTTCCACCATAACCAAATGAGATACTTAATACATAGCACCAAAAAAAAATAGATTCATATGATTCAAAATTCCTTCTTATCTAGGTTTCCCAACACAGAGTTCCCTCTGTTATTTTTTTATTCCTTTAGAGATATTTACATATATACAAGCAAATATATTTCTCCACTTTTACCAGGTGGTAGCATGCTATGCATACTGTCCTTAACTTTCTTTCTCAATAGTGCAGTGAAGAAACAGTGCTCCCTTACTCTTTTTAAGGGCTGAGCAGTATTTTGTTACTACAATTGATGCTCCACAAGTTCCATTTCTAGAAAGGGAATTGGCAGATCAAAATGTTCATTTATAATTTGATAAATATTGTCAAATCGTCCACTTTAGAATTTAAACCCATTTACCCTGTCACAAGCTGTGTATGAGGGCCTGCTTTCTGCCACCCTCAACAACACAATGTTTTATCAAAGTTTTGATCTTTGACAAGATTATGTGAAAAATGGTATATCAATATAGTTCTAATTTTAATTTCTCTTATTATGGGTAAGGGTGAACATCTTTTATATTTTTAGTGGCTTATTATATTTTTAATAATGTATTTCAATTTTACACATTTTTCTATTGGATTATCATCCATCTGTGGTTTCTGGGAACAAATGTCACTTGCCATGTTCAATTGTTTTTTCCGTGTGCTACTGGATGCAGTTTGCCAGTGCTTTATTTAACAAGTGCCATGGGGTTTATAAGACACATTGGTCCTCAATGTTTGCTTTGCTACAAATGTTATTTGCTTTAAAAAAAGAATGATTTTCCGTATTTTCATATTGGGAGTTAGGCTAAGAGCTTGCTTATGATTCTTTAAATTTCCTCTTTATCTGTGGCTATTTAAAAAAAATCTTTTCTTTTGTTTGTCTTTTTCCTTTCCTATCTTATATTGGACAGTTGCTCCTTTCTCCTACAAAAAGGACAGGTTTGGATATATTTATTAAAAGATATTTACATATTTTTTCCTATGATTTAATCAGTAAGCTCCACTTTTATCTTTATTAATGACTTCTTTCTTGATTCTTTGTCTTATGTTGTTCATTTTCTAACTTGGACACGTTTTCATACTTAGACGCTTATTTATTTTTATTCTTTCCCTTTTTATATATAAATATGTACAGTTATTAATTTTTCTCTGAATACTTTAGGTATGTCACATGGATTTTTGGCCTGTACTTTATTAAAGTATCTTTATTTTTTGTCATACCAATTTGAATATCTACATTGAACCATGAGTTTTTAAGGAAGAGTTAAAAAATTTCCAAGTGATAGATGCTTTTTCCCCCTAACTGTAAAGCAAGGTTACTTTTAATAAAAGAAGAGATTTGTATTATTTCTACATTTTGGAATTTATTGGGGTTTTCTGTGTGGCTTAATATGATCAATTGTTGCTAATGTTCCAGGGTCCTTAAAAAGGAAGCATATGCATATCCTGTTTTCAAAATATAAGATTAGCTATCATTTAGTTTTTCCTTACTAATTGTATTATTTAGGTCCTCTATTTCACTGTTTGTGTTCTATCTGTATTGTCTGTTTGGATGAAATAAGTTAATTAAAGTGTCCTGATAATCTCTCTGTCTAGCTCCTATATAGACTGAAATCTTTGTTTTATGAGTATTGATGCTCATTTGGGATACACTGATGTTCATAGTGGTTACATTTTTATTATGAATTATGCAACTTAAAAAAGTGTTCTTTTTTGATGCGTTTAATTCTTCTTGGCTTGAATTCAACCTTATTTGATAATAAGATCATGACTCCTAGCTTCTTTTCATTTGCATCTACCCATCTTTGATTTTCAGTGTTCCTGAATTACTTTGTTTTAGGTGTGTCTCTTGTGTACAGTATAGTGTTGGCTTTTGCTTTGCATTTCACTGTTTCAGTAAGCGAATTTGGGCCATCTACATTGTGCTATATCATGACTTAGTTTTATTATAATACTTTAAGTTCTGCTTTGCGTCTTTACATAATTCTTTATATGGACTCTTTTCTTTATATGTGTGTGTGTTATAATATTTAGAAAAGTATTTCATTGTTTTTCTAATGTGTACTCGGAATAGTTTATATAACACTCTTAATTCTTTTTCTCTAAAGGCAATGTCTATCAATTTCCTAATATTAACAATGATGAAATTATTATATTTCTCCTCATATTTTCCTACTATATTAATAATACTTCTTAATCTTAAATATATATAGATTTATATACAAATTTCTATTAGTTGATTTGAATCTTTGTATCTCCTGACTTTCAAATACTAAAATGAGGAATCAGCCTCTTCTAATTTTTTAGCTGTCTTTTCTACATAGTCAAGGTGTGTGATAGTTACATTTTGTTTTGCCATCCTAATCTATTTCTTTTAGACTTAGTCCTTCAGTTAAAGAGATTTTGTGCTCACCACTAACTAGGTCCTTTCCAGTGGTTTTTCCAATTATCTCTTATTTGACTGTAGCTCATCCTCTCATTTCAAGAAAGGTTCATAAGAAATATCTGTTCAAACTATGTGTTGGCTTTATACTTGAAAGACAGTTTGGCTATAATCTTTTTGAGTCACAGTTTCTTTCCAGGGAGGGTTTAGGGAAGTCTAAGGTCACTGTGTATTTTATTCTTTTTTAATGAGTTGATCAGTTTTTTCCCCCTAATGCAGTTGTTTTCAAAATTTGTTACATGAACAGAACAATCTATGATAAATAAGTCTGTGATTCTGGGATAAACACAACTGACTGAATATCTTGTACATAGGTTTTCTCATATACTTGGATATAATATAAAATATTATTCTATGTTCTCCAAGACAAAGTATATATTAAAAGTATTTTCCCATCAACTGGTTTTGCAAATACATTATTACAGGACTAGTGCTGTGAGTAATACACTTTTAGAAGTACATTTTGTGCTTTCCATAAGTCAGGGCATTAACAGGGATCTTATTTACTATTGAATTATCTTCTGTTACTTTGTTCTGTTCTTTATTGAGCTCTATTTCTTTCATCTTTTTTTTTTACTCAAGTTTTTAAGTGTGAAGTAAACTATTGTTAAAATAAATATTGTGCAGCAGATCTCTAGAAATTTCTCATCTTGAATGACTAAAATGCTAAACTCATTGAACAGTAAATCCTCACTTCCCCCACCTCCAGCCCTGGAATCCACCATCCTACTTTATGTTCCTGTGAATTTTACTCCTTGAAATACTTCATGTAAGTGAAATCATGCAGTATTTGTTCTTTGTGAGTGGCTTATTTTACTTAGCATAGAACTCTCAAGGTTCATTCAGCTGTAGCATAAAGGCTGAGTTCCTTATTCCTTATCACTGAATAGTATTCCATTGTATGTATATTCCACCTATTCTTTATCCATTCATCTGTTGTGGACATTTACATTGTTTCTACCTCTTGGAGATGTGAATAACGCTTCAATTAACATGTGAGTGCAAATATCTCTTCAAGATCCTGATTTTAATTCTGTCTATACATTATGCAGTATCTCCTGTGAGGTCTGAGAAAGTAATCAAACACATTATTTTTGCATCAGAAGATATTATTGGATACATACCATTCCAGGTCAAATACTGCTGCCCAAATGAGTTCAAGTTAGGTCAGGCTTTGCCATCGTGTCAGTTTTGAAAATTTTCAGTTTTCAGGTCTTCATTGTATTTTGGAGTTGCAATAAGCATCTGAGGATCTGTGCAGCCATTGGGTATTTTTGTTCCTCACATGCTTTTGAAAGGTTCACTGCTTTGGTGCATAGCTCTGAAATGAGAAGATAATATTCAACAGTAATGGAAAACAGAAAATCATTTTAGTGCCAGACATTTGAAGCTGAAAAATCATAGAAGCAATTAAAATATTTAGAGGAAGTGTTTTTGAATTTTAGAAGATTATCATTGGAAAGAGGACTATAGTTCATTTTTTGTTGTTATTTTTCTCTACAGAAAAAAGAGCCTGTGGATTTCTCAGTCAACCCCCAAGCAGATAGAACATTTCAGTTCTTTGACCACCGTCTGATGGAATCCATTAAACTGGGTGATCCCAAAGTGCATGAATTCCTTAGGTTACTTGCTCTCTGCCACACTGTAATGTCAGAGGAAAATAGTGCAGGTAAGTGGAACGTGTGTCTGAGTGGTAAGGCTTGTTTTTAAAATCAGAACTGATATCTTCATTAAAAATGTTTGGAACTGGAAGGATTTTCTAATTAAAAGTATAGCTTTGCATAAGAAGGTTATTCATCACTAGTTTTCTTTGTATTTATTTACATCCTGAATGTTTCCCAAAAAATATGGAGACTTAAAGGAAAAGAAAAGAAATAGGAGTAATGGAAAGATGGGGACCCAAATATGCCAGTTAAAGGGGATGAAATATTTCATATGCTTGAACAGCAGACTTGTGAGCTTCCTGGTAGCCAGGACAAATAGGGAAATACAGTTGAGTCACTTAGCTCTCATTGTTAATGTGAGCACTTAGCTCTTATTATTAACATGAACATAACAGATGCAGATGTCCATCAGGCATATCCTTAGAATGAGTTTTCCCAGTAATGGAGATAGATTTACACGGACAGTAGAATACTCTTATTTAGTCTCCATTATGAGCAAGTCCTTACACTAGTAAGATGGTGGCTTACAGCTCCAGGTTCATAGAATAGGATGAAATCAGCTAGGTCACTTTAATATAGAAGTGATAAGGCACAGAGTATATTGGCTTCTTGCTTCAGCTGAGTGCAATCCATTCCACTTACAAGTTTTCTTTCTTTCTGCTACCAACTATTAGTGAAAATTACCACACAAGAAATTTCAACTCAAAAGTGAAATATATATCAACTGTAGACTGTATCTATATATGTGTGTGATATATATGTGTGTGTGGATGTGCATACATATACTTGCATATGCTTTCTCTTTCTTTATATATTAAAAAATTTTTTGTTCTTGTTGGGACTACATTCAAGCCATAGTTTTGTCATTGATGATGCTGAATTAACCCATTCCTTTAATTTTAATTGCTGTGAGGATTCACATAATTATATTTATGACTTAAACTAATCTTTATAATTCTAATGCTAGTAATGACTTATTGTATTTTCACCTGAGGATATCACAATGCCATTAAGTAGGTTTCTTTTATTTCTGCCTTTAAGTTTACTTCATTTCCAAACTCTATTTTAATTTCATAGTAATCTGTTTTTAATAGTATGATATTTTCTTATGTCTCTTTGAAGATATTAATTATTCTTAATTTGAAAATTTTCTTTTGCTTCCTTCATTATGTTTCACTTTATGGAATCTGCATTTTGAATTCCGTGTCTAAATTTTCATGTTGTTCTCAAATGTGTGATGATTGGTGGTTGCCTGTTCTTATTTGTGCTTGAGAATCTTTGTTAGTCTCTTGGTGATTGTAGGTTCTGATTACAGTGGCCTGTCTCCCAAGATTGTGGGGTGGAGGCAGAATACTTAGCTCCTCTGGATGTAGGGTCCCTCCCTCCTGGAGTTCATATGATACCTGAGGTTAACTGTCTTCCTTTTTTAGATTTAGTGCTAGGAGTCTGTGCCAGCATTTCCATTTGAGAGAGAGTTGTATTTAAGGTTTGGTCTGGAAGAAGATACCAGGTATGGAATTCTTTTCCCTGATTTTCTTTCTCTTACCCTTGGGGAATTCTGAAACTACTTCAGTCTGCTTAGCTTTGGTCTCAAGCTCCAGCACTCAGATCTTTGAGGTGCCTGTAAATGGATTGCAGAACATTTTCAAGGTTTCATCCTAGGGGTAAATGACACTGCAGCCTTCAGAGTAAGCAGGCAGGAGGAGGAGCCCAGATGCCTCAGTGGGATTCTTCAACTAATTTTATTTATGGCCTGAAGACTGTTTCTGCTCTTCTCATTTGTTGACTGATTTTGAAGAATGTTTGGGGGTTGATTACCTTCGTATTCATTTTCTTTTGCTAATAGTTTGAGCTGTATTACTCCTTTCTTATTTCTTTGTTGATCAAATCTTTTATCTCACAATCATTTCTCAAATTTCTAGTGACAATATGCATTCTTTTCTAGTATTATCTAAAATTTTTTCATATTAAAATATTAAATGCAATAAAACACACAGATCTTAACTGTATTGTTTGATCAGTTTCAACAATTTTATACACTATGTAGCCATCATCCTGATTAAGGTATAAATCTTTTACATCACTCCAGAAAGATTACTCATGTCCCTTTCTAGTCCACACCCCCAACCAACCACTGCCCTGATTTCTATTATTAAAGATGAGTTTTGCCTATTCTTGTACTTCATAAAATGGGATCATACAATATGTGGTCTTTTGTGTCTAGCTTCTTTCACACAATCTAATGATTTTGTCATTCATCAATGTTGTTGCATACAGTTCATTCATTTTTACTGCTGAGTAATATCTCGTGTGACTATACTACAATTTTCTTTTCCAGTCTTCTGTTCATGCATATTTGGGTTGTTCCCAACTTTGGGTTAGTATGAATAAAGATGCCATCAAATTTTTATGCCTTTGAAAAAATTTAACATATTTGTTTTTAGTAAATACTTAAGAATGAAAATCGCCAAATCACATGTTTAACCTTATAAGAAATTGCCCAACTATTTTCCCAAAATGCTTGTATCATTTTACACTCCCATCATCAGTGTATGAGAGTTCCAGTACCTTTACATTCTTACCAACATTTAGCATTATCATGCTTACATTTTACCCATTTTTGTGGATATTGGTTAATATCTTTTCAGTCATGTACAGGTATTTTGAAGTAAAGAGAGGTAGATGTTTGTGTCCTTAAGTATTTCTACCTCTTGCTTTGAGATATCAAATTCAAGTGAAGAATTACATCACTGAGTACTGGAATATTACATTTGCTCTCCTTATAAAGCTTTAATGATAGGATAGATAGCTTAAAGTACTTTGAAAAATATAAACTTTTCTTATATAAGTGCTAGCTTAGAAAAAGAACAGAATCAAAATCTAACAATTTTAACCAAAATGGTTGTATAATTTATAGTTGAGGGTAGGATATTGCTTTTATTTTAAGTGTGTGCTATTTGTTTAATGGAGAAGTCATTTGAGGAAGTTGGTATCTCATTCCCTTTGCCAGGATGAAATTTCAGATGCAGGAAAGTGTAAAGTACAAATATTTCTATAGGATTTTTTTTTTCTATTTTAGTGGATGGCAATTAAAGAGATATAAAATTTAGAATTTTTTCCTTATTGCCTCATTTTATTAATCCTTTAAAGTTCATTGAGACTTGCTTTATGGCCTGGTATGTATTCAGTTTCCGTAAATGTTTCATGTGGACTTGAAATGAATGTGCATTCATTCTATAGTAATTGGGTACTAGATTCAAATATATCTGTCAGATAATATTTGTTATATGCATTGTTCAATCTTCTACCTCTCTGTGGATTATTTTGACTATTTGATTTCTCAGTTAATGAGAGTATGTTAAAATCATCAGCTATAATGGTGCATTTGTCTACTTGTAGTTTTGTCAATGCTTTATATGTTTTAAGGTCATGTTATTAGTTAGGTGCTAGTTTAGATGTATCTTTTCTTTAAATTAAAACTTGTTAATATATATTGATCCTCTTTGTCTCTAGTATTATCTTTGCCTTAAAGTTTAATTTACCTGATGTTATATAGTTACAGATTTTTCCTTTTGTTAGTATTTGCATTGTTTAACTTTTCTAACTCTTTTCTACCAGTCTATCTTTCCTTTATATTTTGGACATATCTCTTATAAATTGCATAATTTTTGACACTTACAAAGAATATCTAGTTTGACAAAACTAAAGGTTAAGTGGACATTTACTCCATTTGCCTTTGTTGATTGTTGATTCATTTAGATTTTAAGAATTTAATATATAATTATTGATACATTTAAATTTACTTCTGTCATCTTATTTTGTATTTTGCATTTACCTCATCTTTATGTCTCTTGATTTCTTTTTTGTTATTGTCTTCTTACGGATTTAGTTCTACTTCACTTCTGTTGCTTTGGAAATAATATGACCCTTATTTGTATTCTTTTAGTTGTTAGCCTAGAAAATATAGCACGATTAACTTATCAAAGCCTAAGCCTTCTTTTGATAACAAAGACCTTAAAACCTTACAAAACTAATTAACCCAGTCCTGACTTACACAGTGCTCTTGTCATGTATTTTTCTTTATTAATTCCACAAAAATATTATTTTTTTGGTTTTTGTAGTAAGTGTTTGCTTACTTTATCCATATACTTATTAATTTCTGTTCCCATTAATGCTCATCCCATCTCTGATCTTCTGTGGACCTAGAGTGTATTCTTTTGAATTCCTTTTAGGAAGTGCCTACTGGTAGTAAACTCTCAAAAACGTTGTTTGAAAACAACCTTAATTTCATCCTTACTTTTGAAGTTTTTCTGCATTTAGAAATTTAAGGTGACAATTTTCTTTCAGCACATTGAAGATATTCCACTGTATTCTTCTTGCTATTTCCATTACTGCATAGTCAACTGTCAGTCTAGTTGTGGCTTGAAGGTAATCAGTCTTTTCTCCTTGGGTACTTTTCAGATTTCTTCTTTCCTGTTCTAAGTGTAGTTGTGGATTAAAAAAAATTTTATATTGCTTGGGATTAATTGATATTCTTGAATCTATGTATGGAATGTTGTCTTTTATCACATCTGGAGTTTCTTCAGCCATATAGTTCTTAAATATTGTCTGACTCACTTTCCTTCTCATATTAGATCTTCAGTGTTAGAAATTTTCACTGTTCTCTACGTCTTTTAACACATCTCTAATTTTTCCATTCCTTGTCTCTCTGGGATATATTCTGGAGTCATCTCCATTTTATACTAATTCTTTCTCTAGTAGTATGTAATCTGCAGTTTTTGATTTTTGATTTCTAGAAGGTCTTTAATTATTTTTCACCTATACTTAATTTCATGCCTCTCGTTTCTTGAAATCTGTTAAATCTTTGTAGGTGCTATTTCTGATAATTCCACTATCTAAAGGTTTTGCAGATCTTCTTCTCTCTGTTCTTTTTGCTGGATCTCTGTGTGTCTTGTTTGTTATGATTTTGATAATTTTTCATTGTGAGATGACCATTTTACTTGGAACCTCATTTGCAGAAATTCTTCGGGTCCTGAGGTGAGGGCTGGTTCCTCCAGAATGGATTTGCATTTGCCTCACTTGGTGTTCTAAATAGGAACATACTAACCAAATTTTTAGTTTGCATTTTTTCAGATCACCCAGATATTTTGAATTTAGGATGAAAATTATACATTAGAGTCAGTCTTTGGTCATATAATTTCTGCAGACGTTTTTTTTTTCTTTCCACTTATAGATAGGCAATTTTCCTTCTAGGTACTGAATTTCCAATTTACCCTTGTGAGAGAGTAGTTTTTGGGGGCCCAGTTTTAAGGCTTCTGTTAGACTGCTTACCCTGAGCTCTGTCTTCTCTAACTCAAGCCCTGAGAGACTGGAAACAAATGATCAAGCTCTCCTCGCTCAGAAAATGCCCCCAAGGCAAAAGCTGGCTGCAGTGCATCCTTTATTCCATCTGTATTCTTTTTTTCAGTCTTTGACCTAATTCTTGCTAGTACCTCTTTCATGGATATATTCAAAAATATTAAAATGTTTTATATAGAATCTCTAGTTGTTTGTAACAGGGGAAGGTTGGTCCTGCAACCAGTTCAACATGTTGCCAGAAGTGGAAGTTATTATAACATTTCATAGGTAGATCAAGTAATTGCTTTAATTTTTTTTCCTTTGTGGAATTTCAGAAATCAGTTTGTACCTATGGTATCAAGTGAAATCATACAGTACAAAGATTTACAAATGCAAAGCTAATCATTCCTTCCCTAGAGCCCTCCAGTCCCACCTGTACAAAGTAAACCACTGGTAACATTTGGTGCACAATATTTCACCCTTATTCACTGCATATATTCATATATATATATATATATGGATTTGAATATATACAATATGTAGGTGGTTTGTTTTTAATGAAAAGGAATCATACATAATATATACATGAATGTAAACTGTCTTAACACTTCATCTTGGATATCACTATGAATCAGTAAATATGGATCTAGCTCAGCCAACTTTTTCTAATTTTTTGCACAAAAAATATTATGATTTTATATAGAAGGGCTTACTTTATACATACTCCTTTTTAAAGTGTATTTTCATGTTTTTTTCCATTCTCTTTCTCTCCTCTACCCCCCACCCTCACTCCAACACAAACACAATATCCGCTATCAAGAACACACGTACTGATTTGATTCCTTACGTTTCAAGAGATTTCTTGTGTCCATTTTTATAAAATGGTCATTAGTAGCAGACTGAAGTGGAATTTGGAATCTCTGCCCCATCATTCTTTGGCTACATGATTTTGCAAAAATCGCATAACCTCTTCAGTCATAGGTTTCACCAGTATAAAATGGAAATAATCATTTTGATGATCCCTACCATGAGGATTATGTGAATTAATATAAAGTGTTTAAGCTTGCAAAACTTTCATGGCACATCTCTATTCACTGAAAATACAGAAGTATGGGCTCTGACCCTGGAAACTTTCAGCATAGTGGGGAGCAAACTTAGAAGTGGGCATTTCCCTATAAGATGTCAAGGGTTCCAATGGGTGTCCCATGGTATCTCACAGGAAAGACATCTGGTCCAGCTGGTTGGTGCATAGAAAGGTCTGATTTCTAGAGCTGACACTTGAGTTGGGTGTTGTGTGAGTTGGAGTTGTTATTGGCATCCTATGAATGTCAGTTATGATTCTCAGTATTAAGAATATGTGTTTCTTTTCCTTTTTGTTAAATATACTTTTTTCTTTGATGGTTGTGTAATACACTTGTTTCTTTTCCTTTTAGGACAGCTGATTTACCAAGTTCAGTCACCTGATGAAGGGGCTCTAGTCACTGCTGCAAGAAAGTTGGGATTCATTTTTAAGTCTCGGACCCCAGAGACAATAACAATAGAAGAATTGGGGACATTAGTTACTTATCAATTGCTTGCCTTTTTGGATTTCAATAATATCAGAAAAAGGATGTCTGTCATAGGTATGTTTGTTGGCTGAGATTCTTTTGATTTTCTGATATAACTATGGTTATATTGATGCTTCTCAAGGATGATTTCACTTGTAGTTATATGCTGAGTATTGGCATTTTTTTAATTTTATGAACTTCTGTCATCCTCAATGTAGCCTCAACACTGTAGTAATAAGTATAACATTTAACTCATAGCTTATTATAAGTCCAGCACTGACTTAAATGCTCTACGTAATTAACTGATTTAACTGTCACAACAACCCTATTGGGTATGTATTATTATTTTTATACCCATTTCAAAGAGCAAAACTGAGACACAGAGAGGTTGAATAACTTTCCCAAGATCATGTAGCTTGAGGTAGAATAGCTGGGATTCAAATCTAGGAAGACTGACTACAAAGCCCATTCATTTAATCACTGTACAACACTGGCTCAGGATAAGTGCCTTAATGATTTGGTACATGCTAGTTGTCAATATTGTCGTTTTGTGACCATCATTAGCCTCCTCATTATCATACCTTTACTCTGTACACTTGCATTGCTGGTAATAATCACCCATTTTGTATTTAGCACCACAACAAATCCACGCTTTGCTAACTCTGTGCTAACCTGCAACACTGCTTCAATGTCCCTCTCATTCTTATTTTGCCCCTTTTTCTACAACAAATGTTCTAAACTTTTGCCCTTTCCTCGAGACTTCAACCTTCACTCATGGAAGCTAAATTCATCTCCTATTTCTCTAAAAAAAATAGAGGTCCTCACAAATGCGCATCATCAACTCACACATTTCCCAATCCTCCTCCTTCATCTCTGAACTTGATATTTACTCCTTCATTTTCTGCCTCAGAGAAAAATTGCACCTGTTCCTTTCAAAGCTGAAAGGCTTGCCTGGCCCCATTGCTGCTCCTTCCTCGCTTGCTCCCTTCTCGCTTGCTTGTGCCTGGGCCTTCCTCATCCCTCCCTTCTGCAGCCCAGAGCTCTCTTTTCATCCTGCTTCCTTAAGGATATTGCTCATGTTCTGATCTCCTATTTTTATTCTTGCCATCACAGGTTAATTTTTCAAGGTCAGTTTTTGCTCTTCACTTTTACTTCTCTTTTCAGCCTAATAGGGTCAGGCTCTGCTCCCATCACTCAAGAAGGAATGCTTTCTCAGACGGTTCCATTCACTTCATAACTGCCCAAAGCAATGGCCTTCCTTATCTGTCTGTCATCTATCTATTTATCTATCAATCTATATCTATCATCTATCAATCTCTCTATGTATCTGTCTGTATCTATCACCTGTCATCTATCAGACTCTCTATATATCTATCATCTATTTATCTGTCTATATCTACCATCTATTATCTATATCTATCATCTCCATATCTATGTATCTATTTATCATCTATTTATATGTCTCTATCATCATCTATGTATCTATCTACCTACTTATCATCTATTTGTCTGTATATATGTCTGCCTATCATTTATATCTATCTACCATCTATCTATCTGTACCTATTATCCATTATCTATCTACTTATTAATTTATCTACCTGTCACTTTTTTAACTCAGTCATATTCAAAACTGTTGACCCTCTTCTCTTCTTCTTAACACGTCCCTTTTGGCCTGTGGTCTGATGGGCTCCTGGTTCTCCTTTGTCCTGTCTTTTCTCTCACAGGCTCGTCTCTGACTGACTGTCTCCACCCCTCTCTTCAGTGCTGGGAATCCTTTTTTTCCCTCTCATTTCCTGTGCTCTTCTTGAATAATGTTGACCACTCACGTGGTGGTGGCTATTGCCTATATTTTATATACTTCCTCTATGTGTCCTTCAATTTCTCTCTGAGGTCCACACCACATTTTCAGGCTTCTGGATTCTACCACTGGGTTGTATTATTTTATATATCTAATAGAGAACTTCCTTTCTCACAATGATTGCTCTTTCTAGAGCCCTTATTAAAATTGTTAACAATCATCTTTAACTGTATGCATGTGAGTGAACTGAACACTGTGCAATGAATTATTTTATTAAATTCTTACAGAAGTATGTTCCCCTCATTTCAGAGATGAGGAAATTAAAGCTCAAAGATTTTAAGTAACTTGCCAGAGACTGTCAGAGCTGTCACCTGACTTGCTACACAGCTGGTAAGATGCAGAACAAATATTGAACTCAGGTTTATCTTTCTCCAGTGTGGCCTTTTAAGCCCTATTGTAGCTCACTTGTTTGTGACATCTCCATCTCCTTTATGCCCTTAGGCTAGTGTTTCTCAAACTTTAGCTCCCTTCAAAGGAAGCAGGAGGGTTTGTTAAAAATATAGATTGCTGAGCCTCATCTCTGAAGTTTCTGATTCAGTAGGTCTGGGATGGGTCCTGAAAATCTGCATGTCTGATAAGTTCCCAGGTGACACTGACGCTGACACTGCTGGTCAGGGAACTGCAGTTTGGGGACCATTTCCCTGGACGCATAGATCCTGAAGTAGTTCCCCAGAGGCGTTTGGGGCATTTCTCAAACCTGTCGCCTTCTATGCTATCCTCTTCATTCAGGCCTCAGCATCTCTTGCCTTGTCTATAGAATCCTCAGTAGCCACCCTCTTTCTGAATCTTTCTTCCTCAAGGCATCAGAGAAATATTTCTAAAAATAGCCTCAAACTCCCTTTCTATTGTAAAAACGTTTTGTCTTCATCTCTTAATTCCCAGCATGCCTGCTTTAGTTAAGGCTCTTGTCACTGCTTGCTTGTATTATTGCAATATCTTCAAAACCAGTCCCCTTCTATGCTTACACCAGGGTCTTCTTTCTAAAAAACTGGCTTGATTTTGGCAGCACTTACTTAAAAACTTTGGTAGCTTCCTAGAACTTAAAGGATAAAGTCCTTAGCCTGACATTCAAGATTATTTGTAATCTGACTTCAATCTGTTTTTCTTCTACTTCTCCAAACTTTGTGATCCTGTCTCACTAGATCTCACCATTCCTGGCATGCACTGTGCATTTTTACACCAGTGTCCTGTGCTATTTCCCCTACCTAGAACTCTCCTTTTTCCCACTTCTCTTCTT
Source organism: Manis pentadactyla (assembly GCF_030020395.1). Taxonomy (NCBI): domain Eukaryota; kingdom Metazoa; phylum Chordata; class Mammalia; order Pholidota; family Manidae; genus Manis; species Manis pentadactyla. The sequence continues at coordinate 98,885,839 of NC_080029.1, read as the reverse complement.
GAAAAACTCCTGTTCACCTGGTAATGTTCAATTCACATGTCACCTGTTCTCTCAATTCTTTTCCTACTCTCCAAATAACTACATTCACCTTTGTTCCCCAGGCCAGCTTATACCTAATGCCAGTGTGGCACCAGTGCAGAACACTCACGTCCTTCTCACTTGCGAGAGGGTGTGTTACCCCAGGCAGATGTTACGCCTTAGTCTTCTTAAACTGCTCAGGGCCAAGTACAGAGCTTGGCTTTCTATAAAGGTTTGTTAAATAAAATTTAACCCAACACTTTATAATATATGAATATCCTGATCATCATATTAAATCAATTTCTACTATAGAAAGCATGTGTGTTTACGTAACAGGCTTTGGGTCCATAACTACTGGAAATTAGCCCCGGGAGGTTGCTCTCAGCAGGTAAAAACTAAACATCATCTAAAGATGTTTACTTGTATTGTTTTGATAACTGGGCTGTAGGCACATGCGATGAGCACTGTGCTTCCCGTGGTGTTGGCCTAATGTCTATCAGCAGGAGCTCTCTTCGGTTTGCAGCTTCAGGGGAGGGGTTATTGACGTTAGGTTGGCCCAGAACTGGCCTCTCTTTGCTCTGAGGGTGTTGACACAAACCTAAGATTGCTACACAGGGAAACGTTTGGCTTTTGGCCAGCATCAGTCACCATTACAGGCTGTGGGGAAATTGCAGCCTAACCACAAACATCAGATGCTTGCCCTAATGGATCCCATATGAAGAAAGGTAATGTTGCACTGCCAAATGCACGGAGGATTGTGGGATTTATTTTGGTTCCGTTTGGTTTTTAATCAGGAGGAATTTGAGAGAGAGACTTTACTAGGGAAGGAAAGTCTCGGTTTGATAACAAGGCAGAAAATAATGCCAGTCTCATGACTGCCAGAGGCCTGGTCTGTGGGGATAGCACCCTGATGTGAAAGCTCTAACAGTTGCTGCTTCTCTTCTTCCTCCTCCTTTCTTATTCCACCTTGTTCTCCTTCTCTTATACCTTCTCCCCCTTGTTCTTCTCCTCCTCTTCCTTCTCCCCCACCCTTTCTTTGACTGTCATTCACTGAATTATGAATATATAGTTTCAATACCAGTCGTGCTTTCATTCTGGAGAAAGAGTCTCGATTTAGTTCAGAGGAATCTAGATCTATCAAGAATTTTGTCAGAGGATACAGAATCTACTGTAGTGATAAACATATAAATCTCATTATACAGTTCTGGAAGGACAAATACTACAAACTAGGACAAATGCTACAGTGATAAAATTCAAAGAGAGTTGTTGAGAGAGGCAAGTGGCAGATAATCATTAAAGAAGAATAAATTATGATAGCTCCTTGAAAGGTCCTTACAAGATCTTTAGGTAAGGGTTGCTCAACTATAAACTTTTTAACAGTTATCAAAGTACAAATCGCAATGCCATATGACATGCATTTCTCTGTGTGGACGTATGAACAGCCACCCAACTGTGATGTAGCAAAGTAGAATTTCTCATCACCCTTCACAGTGTTACTGTTGTATGTACGCTTACAGCATAAACCTGGAAACCATTTCTGACTTTTTTCTTTCCTTTGTGTCACAAAGGAAAAACTGCTGCTTTCAATTTTTGCATAATTATAATTCAACTCAGTTAAGTGAATATTTATTAAGTGCCTACAATGTTCCAGGCACTTGGAGCTAAGAGAGAACGTGGAACTGAAAAATATTCTGTGTAGTTGCATCCATAAGATGGTGAATGAGGTAGGAAACAGGCTGGAAAGGGGCAGCTCTTGATGAGCTATGTTTATGCCATGTTAAGGTATCCAAACGTGATCTACAGGCAAAGGGAAGCTATTGCAAGAGTCTGAGCAGTATGTAAGGATGACTGTAGCTGGATTACAGAAGAGTTTGGAAAGAAGGTGGAATGGAATGAATAAAACCATTTGGGTTAATGTGATAGTCTAGGTATGAGAGAAGGTGGCAGAGAAAAATTCATGGCTTCAATTGGAAATAAGGATGGTAGGTGGGGAGGAGCTTTGAGTGATGGCCAGAAATCTGATTTGGGAGCCTGGGTGGATGGTGAAGTTGATTATTGAGATTTGGGATGTAAGAGGAATGCCTAGTTATTGGAGGAAGATAATGTGCCTAGTTAGTGTTTGGTATGCCTGGGCACATCCAAAAGGAGATGTCTAGTTGGTAGCTGGATGTTCAGGTCAGAAGGGAGTGCTGGGGATGATTTGGGAAGGAGATACACATTTGAAAGCAGACATCCTATCGATAGAACCTAAAGTCATAGGGAAGAATGTGAATGCCCACAGAGATTATGAAGGATGGGAGGATAAGCAGATCTTGGGCAAACCTCTAAAGAACACCAATATTTAAAGGACAGGCAATGGAGGAAGATTCTATAACTAAAAATCTACATCCTTTGTCCAGACCCTGCACACATGTTATCTTGACCATTTAAAATGGTTGTTCTTTTTAACTTATTTAAAAAGGGCTGACTTCTGAAATGACTGAGATTTTATTAGCCTTGAGATTTCCTAGCAGATGTTACTAGAAGCTTTGAATGAAAAGAGGTATAAACTTGTTGAATTGCTAAAGGAAATGGTTAGTGAATAATATTAAGCAGAAACCTATGAAATTGGGTCTACACAAACTCAAATTTAAAGGGGCTCATGCTATGTTAAGAGAAGGCAAGAAAGAGAAGGAAAATCTTTTGGATTAGAGAATTACACAGCTGAAAAGGACCTTAAAAGTTAGGTTGTTTAAGTATCTCCTTTTCACATATAGAAACTGAGATGAAGAGATATAAGGGCTTTGCACAAATCATGATTGTTTGATTTGTGATTTCCCTAGATCAGTGGTTCCCGATGTATGGTCCAGGGAACCCTAGGAAAATGTGAGAGTTTTTCAGAGGATGCACAAGGACTAAAACATATTGATAATAATACTAATGTTATTTGTCTTTTTCATTCTTTTTCTCATAAGTATACTGTGGAGTTTGACAAAAGCCACATGATATGTGAAATCACAACAGACTGAATGCAGAAGCAGATATGAGAATCTGACTTCTGTTAAGCCAGACACTAAAGAGACCTGTAACCATGTAAAATAATGCTAGTCCCCAAAGTAATCTTTTTTATTTTAGAAAACATAGTTATTTTTCATATAAGTGTTATTTAATATGTAATACATTATTATAGAAATTATTGTTCTAGTAATATTATAATTAGTGTGATAAAACTATTAATATAATGAAATTTCTTAGTTTTAACTTCTAATATGGTAAATATTGATAGATACAATCCACTTAAAAAGCCTCTATGTGTTCTTCATGAAGTGTTTAGAGTAAAAGTGGTTCTGAGAACAAGAACTTTGAAAACTAGTGTCCTAGCCAGGACTATTAAAAAACAGCTGTACAGTAGTCCTCCTGACAAAGGTAGGATATATATACTTTGCCTTTCTAGCTCTGCTGATGGGAGAGAGAAAATATGGGAAAATTATTAAATTGGATTGTTGTAGAAGCAAGAGAAGCACTTCCTAGGATCAAACTTGTTCCATTTGAACAGTTAGATAAAATGAACATGTTTTTTTTCCCCTCTTTTCCCCCAGTATGGGCAGTTAGAGCCAGAGTACAAGAAAAACTGCAGGAGTTCTGGCAACTAGGAAAGCTGGTCAAGGGGCTTAGAAGAGAAGACTAGCTCTAGATAAGTCTCAATATAAAAGAGATTCCAGGGTTCAAGCCGAGAAGAAACTAGAATAGATTAAGTCTTGACTAAGGGTAGTTAAAGGTTAGAGGGGAAAGTAATTTATTGTATTTTGGTATTTATATTCCTTTAAATTAAATCAAACTCTAAATTTTGTATCCTATTAATAATAGTCAATATTTATATCAATCTGTTTTCAGGCATTCTGTTTTTAGAGAAAAAGTATAATTGAGTGGAAAGCACGTAATGATCTTTAACTTGAAGCTTATGAGAGTCAGCATTCAGACCGTGAAGTTGTGACCCAGGCAATTGTCTTAAATTGTAGGAGCTTCCTGGGAAGAAATACATTGCCATGTCATTCATTCACTAAACAAATAATTAAGTGTCTAATATGCACCAAGCTGTAAAATGAAGCCTACAAAGGTGGACCAAGTATTCTGTGGTTTAAAAAGAAAGATTTGTGTGACAGCAATATGTGAGACAGCCAGGGACTGGAGATGAGGGGGGCCTGGTCAGAGCTGGTTAAAGGGACCTTAAAATAATACAGCCCTACTAATACAGATGTCCAGTGGGAAGAGAGAGAACTTTAATTTTGAAAGTCCCCTATGAGGCTTGCTTGCAGCCAGGATTGTGACCCAAGAATGAAGCACCAAGAATGAAAGGGCTTTTCCAAGGAGTAAAGGGGATAAAGAAATATGTCAGTAAGAGCTGAGAACTAAGGGATAAACTATGGCTTTGAATGGCTAGAATTCCATAAGAAGATCTTTCGGCATAACATTGATAATTGGTTCCTATAGTAGGTCTTGAGTTTTATACCAGGAGAAAGACAGACAAAGCTCTCAATACAGAAGGTTTAATTTAAATGTATCATACAACCCTTCAGAAATAGCAGGCAGGGAAAATAGGAAGATCATACACATCAGGATAAAAATACTTGTTTCTGAGTTTGGGAAATCAGAATATTCCAGTAGATGGAGTACTTTTAAGTTAATAAAACAGGAATAAAGCCAAGTGACTCAGGTAGTGACCTTCTAACCAAAGGAACTCAGTATTTTACTACTGGCTAAAACATTATGTCCATTTCCAAATTGCCTGGGAGAGTCTAGTTTTGACAGATTTCACTGAATATAATCTACTTTCCAACATTTTTCTTTTCAGTTCGAAACCCAGAAGGACAGATAAAGCTTTATTCCAAAGGCGCAGACACTATTCTGTTTGAAAAACTCCACCCATCCAATGAAGACCTTCTGGCTTTGACTTCAGACCATCTCAATGTAAGTGCCTCAGTCTTAAGGTTAGGGCAATGGCCCATGGGCCGCTTCCTATGGTTAGGTCTTATTTTTAAAAAATCAGCTGAACGATCTGACTTCTGAAATAGAAAGCATGTGGGGACCAGTTCCACAGGAAGCTGCGCCAGCAAATGTCTGGACACTGGCACGTGGACCTCCCCCTATTCTGCTGAGAGTCAACTCTCTCGCCATCAGCAATTTAGCACATAGCGGCTGAGAGGCAGCCGCTGAGTGTGGGCTCCTAAACTCACGCCAGGACAAGTCTCAGGAGACCTGCTGTACAGGCTCTCCTCTTGGGAGGCTGGACTGGTTCTGGGAAGAAGAGCAGAGCAGTTACTTTCCCCTGGATTTTAATGTCTGGCATCAACAACTCTCTTAATGATTACCCCCAGGAAATAGAGTGGGGGTGGGTTTAGAAGCTGATGGGGAAAATTGTCTCTGTAGCTGATTTTCTCCTCTGTGGGTCATTTTGTTCAGGTCATAAATCATTATAAATCACTTATAATTTTCAGGTTGGAGCTACCAAATGCATACATTCTGAAATTATGCATGATTTCTTTCCAGATGCTTTCTGAAGGGACCGGTGGTGATCTTTGGCACACGTTTTTTTTTTTTTGCAAAACAATAAGAGTCTGTGAATTAATATGAACATTACCTGAGATTCAAGTGTTTCTCTAGTATTTGTTTGAGGTTCCATTTAACCCAATATGAACCTAAGGGCAAACTAGTCAAAACTCTATTCCTCATTGGTTTCTCTCCTTCAAAAATTATTGAGGATTCATGTTCTTTGTCAAGCCCTGTATTTAATACAAAACATTTCCTGGATCTTTAAAAAACAAACAAAACAAATAAAGCAAAAAAAAAACACCTTTGTCTGATTTTAAGTTTAAAGAATAATGCTTTAGTAATATTAGTTACAAACTTAGCTATTGTTTTTGCTTTTCCAATAGAACATTCTTCATTTTCTTTTAATCTCTTCCAGAAGGGCAACATTGGTCCTTTTAATTTTTTTTTAAGCAAACAACATTGGAATCATAAGTATCTGATTTTTGCCATTGCCCAAATACCAAGGCCCTGGATTTTTTTACTTCTTTTTTTAAATATTAAAGTACAGGAAGCCTAGTTTGGTCTTTCTACATTCCTATGCAAAAGCAATTTTTTTTTCAGGTAATCTCAGTTTGACTTGTTCTTTGCTTCATTTGCTTTATTCATTTTGGCTTCTAAATTCTGAGGTTTAAAATTTATATTTAATTATTGATTTTGAGTTGTTTAATGATAGAAAATGACCTAGCTCATTTAGGATTAAACTTGTGTTTCATGCACTAATTAAATAACTTAAATCATCTGTCCCCTTTTGTAATGTCAATTTAAAAGCTTATTCACTGCTGTGCAGAGCACAGAGGAAGGCACTGGTAATGCCCAATGGGGCTGCAAGTTAAAGGCAAAGAAGTGTTTGTGTGAATTAAGAGGACAAAAGATCATTATTGCAAGGCAGTAACTAGATTTTCAAATCAGTCGGGACCCAGTGGTGGTCTTGGAAGGCAGGGCTTGTAAAATGTGATCGCAATATCCAAAGTACTACCAACTGCTTATGGGACAAATCTGGATGGTTTGTCTTATGGTCCTTCTAGGCTAAACCACATCATTCATTATAGTCTGCACTGACTTTTCTTTCTATTGACCTGGTTAGGGTATGTCATGTGGTAACTTCTGCTTTATCGCAAACCTGTGTCTGCACCATAAGCCAAACTACAACAGATAAGATAGGCTCAGTGGCAATGCTCAAAGGAACAGGAATGCTATAAAAACATTTGCCATAAAAATGACCACCAGAGACCTACGCAAAGTGGGAGGTTTTTAGCATTTCCCCAAAGCAATCTACATATGTGGCTGTGTGAGACACTTAGCAACTACAGGTCTCCTATTTTTATTTTTTAATAAAAAATTTTTTTTAATTAATAATTTTTTTCTGTTAGAAGGATAAAGCACCAGAGATATCATTTGAGATTGTCAGTTTGTTGAGACATTATAGGAAAAACATAATTTTCCAATTAATTTGACCAATTATGAAATATTGTCATTTAGAAAACAGTTTCTAAAAAATAATAATTTTAAAAATAACCTGGCTTGATGGTGCTGTTAACATTTCAAAGGATTCTTATTATTAAAATAAAACTTTGTATGGCAAAAATTAAAAAAATGGAAAGCAAATGTCAGCCTCCACTTCTAGCCCTACTTCCTAGAAACAAACATTTATGTTAAATTTTCTGCCTTTCTTTCTCTTTTTCCCCCAGGGGTTATTATTATAACCTTCATTGATGAACATCAATTTATTCACCTATAATTGACTTCTAACTTTTTATTATGGAAAGTTTCAAGCATAAAAAATAGTAGAACTCAGTTAATTTTAGATATAGATATATTACTAGGGGACATGGGACAAGATGCCCACTGCCTTGGGGAGATGTCAGGCTGCAATCCTCTGAAAGAGCCTCCTTGTTTGATTTGAGAGCTCTGGTTCCTCGGAGGGTCCTTTCCACTCCTCTGGAGGTGAAGACCCAGGGGCCATGGAAGAGTCTGGGTCTCTCGTTGCCAGGAGTGCTTCCTTCAGGCAGAGGATAGGTTGGGAACCAACATATGTTGCTTCATATGGTATCCCACATCATGGGTACCACCGATTACCTCTCACTGAGGGCATTTCGGCAGGTGTTTTCAGCTGTCTTTAGGAGGAAGGCTGACCCCTGAATGTTCTGACCCCGTAGAAACCAAATGCAAAATCCGCTGTCTCCCATTTCCAAGGGGATTAAAAGTTGGCAGTCAGGATGGCCAAGTAGTGCTTTTGGGACAAATGAATGTGGGTGAAAAACTTCTTACCCCCTCTTGTTGTTATTGCTGTGATAATTGTTTAATTGTTCTGTGATGGTTCCTAAATCTGAGTCTGCTCTGGCAGGAATTTGCAGGGGAAGGCCTTCGAACTTTGGCCATTGCGTACAGAGATCTGGATGACAAGTACTTTAAAGAGTGGCAGAAGATGCTTGAAGATGCAAATGCTGCCACAGATGAGAGAGATGAACGGGTGGCTGGGCTGTATGAAGAAATCGAAAGGGATTTGATGGTATGAGCTTGGCAGCTTAATGGTTTGTATTTACAGAAGCAATAGTGAGTGTTTAGAGATTTGCCATTGAAGTAACCCATTGGCTGAATCATCTTGCACACAGCAAATGTTACTCTTTGAAACACTAAATCATGCTTTATATGATGGCTTTGAGTTTACCATGTATAGCCCTGAGAGCCTAGAGGATTATTTCTATGGTAGTTTATTCATTTGGTACTCCCCCAGAGGTAGAAGATGTAGACTCCCTATTCTTTGTCAACCTCTGGTTTGTTCTTGAGGTTATTTTATTTTTTTCTCCTTGCTTTATGATCTACCATTTCAAAGTAGGGGAAGTTGCCATGAAAAGTGAGGTTATACCTCTAAACCATCCTAGGCCCATGAAGTTCCAGTGATATCAGTGCTGTCCAGAGTGTGATCCACTCTAGAAACCACTCTTCCCTGAGGCCCCAGTGGCCAGGATGCTCAACTCTTGTGAGGTCCTGGGGAGGAGCACACACTGTTTATCTTTGGCTGAAATATTGCCTAAGAAACTTCACTTTTTAGTTTATGACATCTGCTGTTCTGTCATTTAGGAGAATGGCTCTACTTTTCTGTGATCCTGACTATGAGATGAGGGCTCTCCTGGGACCCTTTCATGTTGACATAAGCGGGGAAGCAGGTGGGGAGTTCTTAAGTGCTTAGAAACCTAGATGGCTTATGCTCATTTATGCTAATATGTCATCTGAGCATATCAGACCCTTCATGTAAATTTGAACTTCCAGGATCTCTGCCATTAATTGATGTGCCCTTCAGTTGGTTTGATTTGAGCACCACCTCTTGAGGTCCTTCCCAACCTACCTCTGCACATAAGAAGATGATTGCTATAGCAATGCATCATAATTTCCATCTTCAAATCATGTTTCTTGACCTCTATATTCTGTGATTGAAAGCCAGAGATGTTATGGATGTTGTTTGCATGCCTTAACATAAGGTATTCTCTATTTTTCAATGAAGCTACTAGGTGCTACTGCTGTAGAAGATAAGCTACAAGATGGTGTTATTGAAACTATTACAAGTTTATCATTAGCCAATATCAAGATCTGGGTCCTAACAGGAGACAAACAAGGTAATTTGATAATGGATGATGATGATATCTTAAAAAGAGGGCCTTGATTCCTATGGTAAAATTGTAATTACTCAGAAAGCTTAATTAATTAGATATTTGCTCAGTTGTCACATAGGAAAGAGTTGAAATACAAAAAGCAAAGCTATATATTGCAATAATATACTATTTAAAAAAAAATCTAACAAATTATCTTCTACAGTACTCACTGGAGTCAGTTGCATTTCAGCTCAATTGCTTCTTAAATGTAGCTACACATATAGGAAACAATGGAATTAAAAATGTTTAATTATTGGTTCATATGAGTACTGCTCCCAATCAGGACAGAGAACACCTTGGGGCGACCTCAGGGCTATTCCTTTAGTTTCTTGATGGTAGGGAGGTTTGGGATCTTAGGAGAGGAATCAGAGGGAGCAGGTTTTGGGGAGGCTCAGGGAAGCAGCTATTTATCAACTGATATGGATATAATTTTGGTAATTTACCATAGCTGTACTAGATCAACCTGGCTGAATTCTAGGACTGCCCATACAGCTATACAATGAGAGCTGACCCGATTACAGGCATGATAAAATGCCAAGTCATCAGAGAAAGAGTCATTTGTAGGGGTTCAATACATTTTGGATCTGTTGCTAGAAGTAATGGTTAAAACAAAAATGATTTTATGTTTGGCCAACAGTAAACCAGAAATATTCAGTTAATTGGCACACATGTATTTTTAAGATTCAATTTACTTGTTAGACATTTTTTAGAATGTTGGAGAATTGTAGATATGATAAATCAGTTCTCTGTATGTTCACCCAAATCACCAATTACAAAGAATAAACAATAGAGAGTTGAGTTCTGTGTTGTGCTACCAGAGACTTTCTAGATTTTTGTGTTGATCAGTGGATGCATTCATCACTATTAAATTAGTTATGAATATCCACAAGTATATTCTTACTTACTTTAATTTCTGTAGTTTATAAAAGGATGTACTAAGATTTTATCAGTTGCCTTCCTTGACTTAGGACAAATCAAATGACTGTGTAGAATTAGAAACAAATGACTTTATTGACAATGGAAGGGTCACCTAACTATCCTAGAGGCCAGTTTTGTAAAAGTAGAGGAAGGACCGCGCAACATCATGTAATTGTCCAGTTATCAAGCAACAGCAGTCCTGGGTGGTTTCTGATGTGACAGTCATATTCCAAATTTCTATTCAATTAATGGGAAAGTGGCAATGTTGTATGTGAGAGAAAAATAAAAATTTCATAAGAGTATTTTTTTCTGCTCAACTGAACATTTTGTAAGCTTTTTGCAGTTTTTCTACCATATCATATTGAATAATGGCTAAATTTAGTTTTTTTTTTCGCTCCAAAGGCAGTATTTGGGACTTCTAGTAGAGAGTTTTTCATATATGTATTTCACTATATAACAAGATCTTAGGGTATTTTCATGAGGACTGATTTTGGGAATCAAAAAATTTTTCAAAAATTAGATGAGCAGGCTGAGAATTCATAGATGTTGCTCCTTTTTCATGGTCTTAGCAAGTGATACATTTGAACATGGAACTCAGGTCTTTGAATTTCCCACTGGGTCTCTTGTATTTTATTACCGTTATGTTTTCTCTGACATAAAGAGGGCCTTTAGGCTATAAGGAAATATGGCAATGGCCTCAAAACTTTTATGGGAAAGGTACTTAGGTTCTTAAGAAATGTTCTTTATTTAACTGAGGTGGGCTTTATTTTGTATCAGAAACTGCCATCAACATTGGCTATGCCTGCCACATGCTGACTGATGACATGAATGATGTATTCATTATAACAGGCAACACGGCAGTAGAAGTCAGAGAACAACTCAGGTAAGTGTTAAAGGAAGAAGGAAAGGAAGGAGACAGAAAGGGGAGGGAGGAGAAAAGAAGATCAGATAGTTGAGGAAGCAGACGGGCACTCTAGTTTCCTGTGGTCTTAATATAGTATAATAGAACTCTCTTCTGCATGTTTCTCTAGGCTATCAATTTCGATGACAAACTAAGACCACTTTGACATCAATGGTGAGGCATTGACTTCAGGCCTCCAATATTTCCCAAGTATTTTTAGAAAAGGATTAAAATTGCTGTGTTGAGTTAGCCTTTAAAACTATGCACCAGTGAGCACCTGTTAGCTCTTACATGGTGAGAAATGATCAGTATCACTGAGGGCCCTGGTGAAAAATACCAATTCCCCAGCCTCACTTTGACCTAAAAGTTAAGAATCTCTAGGGGATGGATCATGGGATTTATATTTTAATAAGCACCCAAATGGAGCTTATGATCAGATAAACTTGGAAAATACAGCTAAGAAGGTGGTATGTAAAGTTGGAATAGAATCAGCATTAAACAAAGATATGTTGACGTAGTTACTGTTCAACCCAGACATACAATGCTTATAAGCAATAGAATACTGTGAAATTTATGTAACTACTGTATAGTACCATAAAATATTTAAGTGCTAAAATTGGAAGTAAGAGCGGACAAATTTTGAGAAATATTTCTAAAATCTGCCAATTTATTTTACCCTTTTTTGTTACTTCACTTAAAGAAGAGCATTAAAAAAGTTATTTCCCCAGAACTTAAAAAAATGGTGTCTTATACAAATTTGCTTGCTGATGTTTGTAGTAGCTTCTCTAAACTCAATCCATTTTGGGTCTGGCCAAGCAGATTGTTGAATTAGAGGCAAACTGTTTATTGCTGTCATCTAGATGGGGGCTAACCTTCCCTCAGCACAGTAGTGGAGCACTATGGGCTTCCTTAATATGCCCCCATCATTAAATTTCTGTTCCTGAACCTTGAAAAGAAAGGAAATCTTAACTATCAGCACTGCCAATAGATATTTGTATATCCAGTCTCCAAATTTCATCTGTTTTATGCGCTGTAGACAACTGCTGTATCATCCTGGTTAGAAGTTATGACTGGAGACTGAATAAAAATCAGTGTATAAAGTTAGGAAACTTAATTATTACTGATATAATTTTATTAATATTTATATAACCTTAATAATAGGCTCTGTAGAGTCTATTGGGGAAATATTGATAATTTGTTAATAGTATTAAATTTTTTATTTTAGGAAACTAGCTTTCTTTAAATGGTCTTTTGTTTTTTAGGAATTTGACTCTCACCAAAGTAAGATGGATATGAGCAGATCTAGATTCTCATAAGTCTATTGCCAAGTGCTTTGAGACAGTGCCTGAGATACTAATGCAAGCAGTAAACACGTATTCTCTCATTTCATTCCCAAAGCAACCCAGTGGAAGGCATTGCCATTATCCTAGTTTTACAAATTAGGAAGTTGAGGCACAGGTGGGAAAATAATACTCTCAAAGGTTCACAACTAGTCGGTGGTTCAGCTGGGATTTGAATCTAGACAGCATAGCTCCAGAGCCTGTCACCAAATCACTTGCCATGTGTCTCCCTAAACACACATTGGCAGTATTCTTACTCCCTTTAAGTGATTAATATAAAAAATGTAGTTGTTGAGGCATCTTACCACTTCACGTGAGGTCACACACCACATTAGCAAATAGAGCAGAATAAATTTCAGGGAGAGACAGCAGGCATAGAAGGATAGGGGCTTTGTGCTAGCTGGACTTAAGTTGGAATCTTGGCTTCGTGTTCGCTGGATGGCTGACTTTTGACATATTAGTCAAACTTCCTTTGATTGGTTTCCTCATTTGTAAAATCAGAAAATATGCAAATATTCACCCTATAGATTATTTTATTTTGGGGGACTTAATGAGATAAGGACTTAAAGCTTTATAGTAGTTCCAGGAGCAACCTTCTTGCCTTCTTTCCTTTCTTTCCATTCTCTTTCTTCCCTTCTCACTTCCCTCTTTTCTGCAGCTGTTGTTCTCAATCTTTCCACCACTAAGGACTACTTTTATTAACATTTCCTCAATGGACTCTATGGAGTCTCTATTAAAATTATATAAATAACTAATAAAATTATATTAGGAACAATTAATTAGACTTTCTGATTTTTATTTGGCAAAGACATGCAATCTCCTGTCATGGCTTCTAACCAGAGTGATATAGCAGTTTTCTGCACCAGGTTGATGTAATGGTAGCCAAAAATAACATAAAACTTTAGAAAAAATTAGAGTCAATGTATTCTTATCATAGATAAATCTACAATTTTTATTAACCTTCTTAAGATATTGAAAAGAACAACATATTACAACTTTTATGGATCCCCTTCCTCAACTAGTTACATTGGATAAGGATATTGCAGGTTGATAGAACAGTATACACAAAGGCATACAACATGAAACAAATCACGTTATTTTCCAGGAGCAATATTCCAAGTTGTAGCTAGAGTGTATGACAAAGTTAAGTGTGGGGACATTTTTTCAGAGACAGATTGGTGATAGATTGACTGACAAGCAAAAGCGGTTATATCTTATCCTGAAGGTAATGGATGGATGTGGATGACTTCTAAGCAGAAGAGTGACAAATTTAATTTTGCATTTTAGGAATAACACCCTAGGGACAAGATAGATGAAGTATGTTTAATGGAAACTCATACATAGTAAGGGGAGATGCATCAGGAGGCTGTTGGAATACCTTAGTTTAGAGATGATGAGGGTTGAACTAAAGCAGTGAAGCTGTGACAATGGGGAAGGAAAGACTGAGATGAAATTGATGGCTGTTTTGGAAGTAGAATGGATAGGACTCAGATTTGATTGGCTATGATGGGACTTAGAAGGAGGCTGTGTTATTTTGAGTTTGTCTGACTTTCACAGTCCAGAATACACTAAAGGGAGCAAAAACAGAAACTTGTTTAAATGTATGTAACTGGACTTGAACCTCATTTTTGCTTGATGACAGCATAATCGAGCTAGGCACCTTTGGGTAATTTTCATTCAAGTCTAGGATGCATGAGTGCCTCACCTGTCACTGGTCCTCAATGTCACCTTGCTGGCATCTAGCACTTACCATCTCTATGTCCCTCTCTGATCTTGGGTCTCTTTGGGTTGCAGACTGTCTTTCTCAGCTGACTTCCACACCCTGGAGAAATGAGGAAAATTGGCTGCTTTTCCTCATCTCTCTGTGTCCAGGAAGACTTGTGCTCTCACATGGCCACCTCTGTTTCTGAAATACCCTTAGTCAACTACCCTCCATGTCACTATTCCATACTCAGATTCTCAGCCCACATGGCTCTCCTATCCACAACTGGTCCAGGGTGTGAGTCAGGACCAGCCTCCTTTTAGTGACTCCCCAACATCTAGGCTCCTTTTCAAAGGCCCTTTCCTTGGAGGATTCTGGGAATATGGTAGAGTAGAGGGAACCTAAATCCACATACTCCCATCTATGATTCGAATCTAGACCTATACACAGACCATTTTACTCTGAAGAACAGAGACCAAAGCAGACACCTTCTATAAAATGAGGGACAGAAAGATAAAAAAAAAAAAAAAAAAAAAAAACAGCAGGAGAGACAAAGACATAGTACCTGTAGGAACTGCATCCCCAGTATAGCAGTTGGCAAAGGGGAAGGAGTGGCATATCATATCACTGAGAGAGCCAGGCATGGACTCCCTGTCCTGAGATGCAGGAAAAAAGACCAGCAGTTTAAAGTGCAACTAGACCATAAGTGAAAGAAGGTAAGTTTCAGAACTACTCATCCACCACCTGGCAAGGAAATAAGAGGCAATCCAGGATTGGATAGCTGGCCAGTGCCATTGTTTGCACTCCTTCCACACATCTTAGGGAGGCCAAGAGCAGGATCTGGGAAAGCTCCTGTGGTCTTGGCTTTTGGTCTGCCATTATACACTAGCCTAGCTCCCATCAGCAGGACAGAAAAGTTACGCTGCTCACAGGGAGGGTGCACAAATCTGTGGCCTGTGCCACTGACCCAAGTCCCAGAGCACTGCAGGGGAATGCATATTCTGGGCCTGATCCCTGGTCACGAGTGGGCCCCAATGGATGATGATGTGGTAATTCCCTGGAGCAGCCCAGAACACACAGGGGCCATGAGTGGAGCACATGCATGCATGGTGCCTGATCCAGCTACAAGAGGGATCTGTGGGCACTGATGAGGGAATTACTGGGAGCAACCTAGAGCATGAAAGGGCCAAGGGGAACATTCACAGAGAATGATGCCATGCCACCTATGCTGGTAGGCATCCAGCACAGGAATTCCCCAGAGTCATCCCAAGTGGCTCAGAGTGTGCACAGACATAGGGGTGAGGTGGCACATGGGAGTCAACTTGTGCCAATCTGGGAGTTACCTGGAGCACACCCTTGACCCTCTGCTGGACCACCACCTTCCCCCCACCAGCACAGAACCCACAGGTGTCCACCCAGGATCCTCTCCAATGGGCGCCAAGGCCATTCCCCTGGAACCATGCCCTGCAAAGCCCCAGCACCAGGAAAAGCCCATCTTACACTTAGTTGACCTCTGGCTTGCCCAAGCCACAAGGCATACCCAATATACAAAAGGGACTCTCTTACACAAGGCCAATCCTTCAAGATTGGGTAAGTGAGCTTTTTCAACTAATTCAAAGAACCAAGCACGGAAAGTCATACAAAATAAGGAGACATAGGAATATGTTCCAAATGATAGACCAAGAAAAAAAACCCAGAAAAAATGAAACAGAGTTAACCAATCTAACTGATAAGAGTTTAAAGCAATGATAATAAAGATACTCCCTGGACTTGAGAAAATAGTAGAACTCAAGGTGGACCTCAACTAACCCAAATCCCTCTTCTCTAGGCTGGGATGGGCTTTCTAGTTTGTTGCATATCACAGTATCTTATGCCCCAATTTCTTTAGGGATCAGTCTTTTGATACTGAAGAGACTTTTTTTTTTCTTTCCTCTCAAAAAGCCTGCTGTGTGAAATTCCAGATCACTGGAATTCAGAATGCTGCTGCTGCTGCTGTGTTTCAAGAGTCTCTTTTGGTACTCAAAGAGCAAGATCCTGACTCTTCTTCCCTCTGTATTTGGCTCTGTCAGATACCCTGAGGAAAGCTATGTTTCTGAATAAAGAGAGAGGGTTACCTGTGGTAGCAGCGGTGATTGCAGAAAGGGTGGGGAGCCAAAGTCAGCCTCTCAAGATTTTATCCAGCTACATTTGGTTGATTAAGCAGATGATATAACTATTATTATATGGAAGGAATGTGGGGAAATATGAATTCTTATATCCTATTGTTGGGACTATAAGTTGGTAGAAAATTTCTAGAGGGAAAACTAGCAATGTATTTCAGAATTACCTATATGCTCACCTTGATCCAGTGATTCTTATTTCTAGGACCTGTCCTTAAAAAATTAATTACTCTGATATGCACACAATGGAGTATTATATAGTCATTAAAAGTGATTTGTGTGATTTGTGTTTGTTGACATTGGAAGATGTCCATGATATATTTAAAGGAAAAATGAGATTTCAAAACATCATGCATGGTATGATCCTTCTTTTCCAAACAAGTGGGTATCTGTATATATATATATATATATATGCATGCATACATATAAACCACTATACATCTATATCCACATCCATCCACCTACCTGCCCATCAAGCTCTGGAGGTCATACATAATAGTTCTTTCTGGGTGATGGAATTATGGATCATATTTGCTTCCTTCTGTATGGCTCTTCATATTATCTGAAGTTGTAGTAGTGCTCATGCAATGCTTTCATAATTAGAAAAAAAGCTAAAAATTGTCTTCATTTTTTTAATGAGAAGGAAAAGTATTCACAAGGAAAAATATAAAGGATTTCCATCTAGACTAATTATTTCAAGATCCTTGTGGCCATTTTGCTTAGTCACTGAACATATAATGTTTATTTCAACCCAGATTTGGAGGAAACCACATCCTTAGAGTCTAAGACTGAGAGACAATGCATGGTAGAAAATTCTGTGTAGGAGGAATCAATACAGTTATAGTACCACTTGCTTAAATTAGTATTAGGGAAAAGAGCATCCAAAAAAGCTATTGCTGAAGATCCTCTCTCTAATCCTAATCTTGACTACTTATAGGTAAATCCATAGTTTTCGGGATGAAATATTGAAATCATAAATTTGCACCACTTAGTTTTCCTGTGTGCTTTTGAGTTCAGTGGGAGTTCATGCAAACAGCAGTGTATCAAAGGAACAGAATCCAAGTGACAGTAGCTATTGGAAGGAAATGATCTAAATGCTAGTACTTAAACCTGTCAAATGTGTTTAGATTATTTCATAAACATGGATATATAATTTTCATATATATCATGCATACAGCTTGTTTCAAATTTAGTATCATGAACCATTTTAGATACTTTGAGTCCTGGGTTAATTTTGTGGCTGCAATTACTTTAATATTAAGGACATGCCTAGAAATCTAAAATTAAACCCTGCTATGGCTTTTCAGAAGATTACTGCATGGATTACGTTTTACCAATACATATGTCTTCTGCTCAAAGGATAGCAGACTGAGAATGTAATTTTGCTTGGGCAGACAGGCAAATTCATTCCATGTTTCATTTTTGTTGCAATGACCACATATTTTATTGTTAGAAAAATTCATGTCCTATAACTTAATTAAATCTTGAAGTGATTCCTTCTTCTGAGAAGTATTGAGTGATATACTTAGGAACTGATATCTTCTCTTTAAACAACAAAATGCACGTTGAAATTTTTTTGAACACTTACTTGTTGGAAAGTTATTTGTTTGAATGGACAGGGGTCTCAAATGACTCCAGAGCCAGGCAGGAAATAGCTGCGTGATATGGGCTATATATACGACATTAGGGAGTGGTGACCTTTGGTGAAGGTGAGCACCATGTGTCCTTAAACTTGTATGGATTTTTAAAGACACTGTGCAGATGAAACACATCTTGTTTCTAATTCCCAACTTCTAGTCACCCAGGAAAAATGTTTAATAGGTTCATGCAGTTTTAGAGCATTCAGACATCTTAGAGATCTAGTATATACTGGTGCAGCTGCCCAAGTTTTCATAGCTGATTATCAACCAGTCTGAATGGCTGGTCCCATTCTACTGATTTCTAATAAAGAAACCGGTTCAGGGGTTGAACGTCTTACAGGTTGCATTGGTAGTAAGGGATGGAACTGGGGCTTGAAATCAGAATTTGATGTACTCTCTTCCTTTTTCTCCTCTGTCAGGGTGGTGCTGTCCCTTAACTGTTCCTCTGGCACTGTGTCCTTCTCCCAACCTAGAGGCAGTCTGTGGCACTTTTGTCCCAACCTACAGGCACCAGTTTGGTGTGGTAGACCAAGAATTATGGGAGAATTTGAAGACCTGGGTTGTAGCCTGTGTCTGTAACTGGTTAATCAAGTGACTAGAGGTCAGATGACTTAACTATGGGTCCATAAGATGTCAGACAGACCTCAAGCCTGAACGCAGGTCTCCAGGTTCTAAGCCCAGTGCTCTTACCTCAAAGTCAAGATTATCTTCTTTTAAACATGATGTCATGGTTTCAATCCATTTCTAACAGGCCCATTTAACTGAACATATAGTGCCTTAAGACCACAGACAAAATGATTCTCTTTCCTACCATCTCTTCTTTATAGATTGCATGCAAGCCAATGTGGGTGTAACTGTGCTATGCTGTGTTTGTGGCTGTGAATACCACGACTGCCTCAACCATTAATGCATTTCTGCATGCCAATGTTGTAACAGACTGCCCTTCATTACAAAGCTTGGGGAAAATAGGCACTCTTTTGTTTTTGCATTTGTTATTTGCATTTTGTGTTTAAGCATTTTGTGTTATGATTGCAAAAATGTATAGTTCATATCATTGAAGGGAGTTTGTGTAACTTTCCCTCCTCTAATAAATTGGTTTTGGGAGAACTAGCTGATGTTTGAAGAGCTAAATTCATTCTAGGAAGAAAAAGAAATGACAGCTACATGGGTAAAGGTCTGAAAACACATTAGCCCAATCTGTCGAGGAGGGTTGCCCTGTGTGGAGGGAGTGCAGTGGGAATTTAAGCAGGGCTGGCAAAACTGTTCTTTTCTGCTTGGGAAAGGATTTTTTTCTAATGTGGGATGTTAGGAGGACAGTTTAGGGGGGAAAATCCTAAGTAAATAGAATTTCAGCCAATACTTTCATGAACTTCACCCTTGTTTGGAATGTTTTCATTCTCTAGGGGGAAAACAGAGATTGAGTCATTTATACAGCAAGCGAGAACTTTACTAAAATGGAAACCTCAGGAGATGTTTGCCCTTTGGTGCTTTCCTAAGACCCAATTTATAAGCACTGCAATATTGTCAGAAAAATGTTCATTTCTGAGGAACTTGTCTGTCTAGCCTTCTTCATCACATGGGACTGTAAATTTTCATGACTGTGAGGAGGATTCACTGACATGATTATCTGATGCAAAAGTCTGATCCTCCCACTTAAAACAATGATTTTTCATGTGTTTTCTTCCTCCCCCTACCTACTCTAACTCCCTATATTTCACACGTTGTGCTATGACTTTATAAATCTTCTTTGATTCTGCAAACAGATTGCTAAATGCATGGTATCATCCTTGGAGCCAGGGGCCTGTAACCTCTGGGGGTCTTGGGTTCTAAATGCAGGCTGTGATTTTGGTCCCAGACAGTAGAAGGAGATGTTGAGTCAAAAGATAAGGGTATTTTTTTTACTGTTTTTTTTTTTTTCAAACTCAGCATGTAAACAATTAGTAGTACATTTTCAAATAATAGAAAGCTGAGGGCTCAAATGATTGTTTTTGTACAGTGAACATTCTCTTCTTGTTACAGGCTAAAACAATTTTAATGAATATTTTCTACATAGAATGAGACATTGGGGAACAATTTCATTTTGCTGTAAGCCAAAACATCCATTTTCTGGCCCATCTCTCACTTCCCATTTTCTCCTGGGCACTCATTTTGTATATGAACGTTGTGCCCTGAAGCGTTGGGTTCCGGCTTTGGCATTATCTGCAGGGAGCATCTACTATGTGGCTCTCTGGTTGTGGCTGAGAGCTCTGTAGTCATTTCAGCTTGCCCTACCTTATTTCAAAGCCTGTCATCCCGGGGTCCTCAAAAAGCAAGTTTCCCTTCCTTTAAAGGAATCATATTTCCATTTTGTAGAGAAGAATGAAATGCCACTTCTAAGGGTATTAAATGTCCATGCATCTTAAACAGTAGAGAAGGATGGATGTGGGCAGGATTATTCTACTGCTAATTAGATGGGACATCAGAGGGAGTTCCAGTTTGGAATTGCCCTCCATACTTTGGTGTCTGTAATTTCTTTCCTAGAAGATTTATTCTACTGTTTGAACTTATGAGTACAATTTTCAGTTAAAATACCCCTTTATATTATGACTATGCCAATTCAGTAAATGCCATCATTTGTTTTTATTGTCAAAATCATTTTAAATATGCCTCTTAGAAGACTGCTGTTTTAAGATGGATTGTATTACATTGTTCTGCAAATTGATAAATTTATTTTATACAGAGATGCCCTGGATTTCCTAGAAGATTTCACCCATTGTCTTTAGTCTTTTTCTTTCTGTTATCTAACAATATCACATGCCAGCTCCATGGCTCTTAAGTCCTTGAGGCTCAGACAGCCTTATAACCAAATTTATCAAGAGCCTGTAGTTCAAGCCCATCTCAAATTGGTGATGTAGCATGTGGGCAATTGAAAACATTCAAAATGACTCTTGTTTCATTAGGTTTACCCTTCTACCTCCTGGAACCTGCAAATTTGCTATGGTATCCCCATCACAAAGAATTATCCAGCTTACTTAACTGTAACTGAATCTCATGACATAATCTGAATAGTGATAAAAGGAATTTACCTCTAGGCTAGTTTCTTGGTAGAGTCAATAGGTATGCTCTGTGTGCTTTTTTGTGATTTGCTGTCCCTCCTCTCCATTAAGGAAAGCGAAGGAAAATTTATATGGACAAAACAGAAGTTTTTCCAATGGCCATGCAGTTTTTGAAAAAAAACAGCAGCTGGAGCTGGACTCAGTTCTTGAAGAAACTGTAACAGGAGATTATGCCTTAATCATAAATGGCCACAGTTTGGTGAGTTAGCTTAAGGCTTTTGTTCTTTCTTTTTTCTTCACCCAATGATTATCTCTGTGGTGCTGTCTTAAGGAGATCTCCATCTGTGTTTTCCAAACAAATGACACCACTAGAAGCAGCAGACACAATGATTTCCTGTCTGCAAGGGGAAAGAAAACTTCTAATATATATTTCACTCATTATTGCTTGAACCACCACAGTAAAGGGGAGGAGCTGAAGAAATACTGTATTCACAGAATATCAATCTTGTTTAATGACTGTAGACCATTTAACAGTGCCTTTCTAAGGGAGAGTGTCACAGCTCACTGCTATTTAATGAAAGTAAGGCAACTAGATAGATGTATTACAGTTATTGCTCTTGCTAATGTTTATGATTTACAGAGCACAACCTGATCTTCATGTAATTACCACACCAAATTATTGCCATTAAGATACCTCTGGTGTATTTACTAAATAGCCACATTTTACTGCAATGCCAAACAATTTGCTTTGATTAGGAAATCTGGTCCTTGTCATAATAGAATAAACTTGTATTGTACTTTTATTATAGTTCAGGATCCAAATATTGAACAAATATCAAAACACTTTTCTGAGTTTCTTTCTAATTTAGAAAACAAAAGCTCTGATTACACTCCATTGAAATTATATGCTACTTGCACCAAGAGCTAATCTCACATCTTTCTCCAGCTTTGATGATCATTTTTCACTTGTGGAGTTTGGAAAATAAGTGTATCTTCTTGTAGACAGTTTCTTAGACAATGAAAGGAGTTGGGTATGCGTATATTGTATTTTCCCCTCTGTGACCATCTGTCTGCTAGCTCTTAGCACTTAGAGCAGCAGCCAGCTGGATTCCAGACGTAACGATGTGTTGCCTTCTACACCGTGGAAAGTTACAGCGCTCAGCTGCAGGCCAGGCTCAGCTGAAAGTTTGTCCAGATGACACGAAATTCTCCCTTGCAAAAATGAGTAGTAACTGAAAATATTAAGCCTGTCAGCTGGGACTTGGAGCTGGTGACCGCCAAGAGGAAATTGCCCAGGGACCAAATAGGAAGGGTTCTTGATGAGTTGTGCTTTGACTTTCCCTCAGGCTCAAAGAAGCCAATCTGTAGTGGGTTAGAGCAATCAGGTAATAATATATATTATTCTTTCTTCATCTCTAAATCTGCTGGAAGAAAGCTATGATAGATGCTTTTCAAGAACCCCTCTAGCTTCAAAGCCTGAAACTTATGAAACCATGAAATGTTATTTTTCATTTAAGGAGAACTAACCATGTTTCTGCTACAATGGTCAGAAGCTGAAACAAAAACACAAAGAAATCGTGATTCCAGTTTGCTCAAATCTTGAACCAAAGATGTCTGCCTCTGTGCTCTCAAAGCTATGCTTATGCCTCTTTGTAACACTTGTCATACCACTGTGAGATTAGCTTCTCCACCAGATGGCAATCCATGGAACAAGGACCATTATCACTTCCTTATTCTTTGCCTCCAGCACTATGACCTGGGTATGCTGTCTAAATATTAATAACTATAAATGAGATAATAAATAATAAATGGTATAAATGGAGAGATGGGTGAATGAGTATAAAAACATGACTCTGATGTACAAAATTCTCATGACAAGGTTTACATTTTCTATGGAAATTTTGAGTTAGTATTCTCAAATATAATTGCCTTTTCTGAAAGAGAAAGCATGTAACTGGTTGTCTTGCCCAGAAGGGTCCTCTTCTCTTTTCTTTTTTCTTTATTATCAACACCTGAAAACCTAAACTCAGACTCTGAGAAAAAAAGACCCAATTATATTCTGCAAAGAGGCAGGCCCATTTAGTTCCTTGTGGGAAAGTCAGGGAAGACTTCCTGGAGAAAGTGATGTTTTCAGGTAGAGATACAGCAAGTGCAAAGGCACAAAGGCAAGAACCTATCAATATACAGCACAAGCTATTTGGCATGATGGCAGTAAAAAAGTAAAAAAATTAAAGGTGCTGTCAAACCCAGAACTCAAAGGAATATAGGAGCTAGATTGTGATGGGCTGTGAATATCTTGCTAAAGATTCATTCAAGATTCCGATGATTCAACATTCAGCTGAATTTCTATTTCCTCTCAATGGGTTTATTAAATAAAATACATTGAGATATTTCCTAGAAAAAAATTGCACAGTTAATTTCTAAGGATTATTCTCTCTTTTTCAGTCATTTCTTGCCATGTCTAAAGGCTGTTCTGTATTTGGAGAAGAGCAAGGGTAGAAGTGGTTGGGGAACCTTGTCTGAGATACAGGTTGCACGCCAACCTTTTGCATGGGACTCTTGATTTCAATCACTGTGTTCTTCAAGGGCTACTCTCCAGAGCATCTGCTTCTCATTTGCTTGTGCAATAACAACCACGACAACCAACATTGAACCCACAAAACAACCCAATGCAAAGAGAACAACAATTCCATGAGGTAGAACAAACAAATCACCATCGTTTTGTAGTTCATTCTAAACATGGTGAGGCAGCAGTTAGGTTCTGGTTTTTGCTTCTTATTTTATCAGATTCTGGAACTTCTCTGGCATTTCACCGTCTCTCTCCAATACAGCATGATAATGTGACAAGGAGGATACACTAGAGTGCTGTGTCTTTTCTTTTTACTCTAAAATTCCTTGGATGTGAGAAGAGTTCAATACTCATCTCTTTAGTCAGCTGTTGTTTGTGTGACCATGAATCAACAGTGACTTGTAGAAGTGAGTTAAACTGCTTAGGAAAGAAATCAGCTGAGAAACAAGAAATCTGCTTTCCAAATGAGATCTCTCAGTTATTATTTCTTGCCATATCCTGGATTTTTTTTTTCCAATAACACAGGCGCATGCCCTGGAAAGTGATGTGAAGGACGATCTTTTAGAACTCGCCTGCCTGTGCAAAGCTGTGGTTTGCTGCCGAGTCACCCCACTCCAGAAAGCCCAAGTAGTAGAGCTGGTGAAGAAGCACAGAAATGCTGTCACTTTGGCCATTGGGGATGGAGCCAATGATGTCAGCATGATCAAAAGTAAGAGGACAATCATTCAGTGGGGCATGCTGCAGACCTGATTCCTCAGGTTCAGCATTTGGCAATACGTAACGGAGATTGCACGGCAATTTAGTTTTCCCTTTGAAATGAATATTTTCTGGGTCCAATGCTTCCAACATTATTATCATTCATTAAAAAATACCTTTGTCTCTAATTAAATCACCTGTATATGTATAAGCTGGAAATGGCAATTGGTTAGACTGTTGGAGAACTGAGTAGCTGTGGCGTAGTACAATGAACACCAGACCCACTCTCCCAGCCCTTGGATTCAGTCCCAGCTTTCCCACTTACACACTGTAAAACCTTGTGCAATTACTGAACTTTTCTGGGCTGGTTTCCTCTTTCATAAAATACCTAACAACTGTAGTGTTTCATGAGATGATATATGTGAAAAATTATAAATGCTATAGCTGTAAACTTTCTGTAAATAAATAATAACATAAAATAGATAGTATGTTCGGGGAAATTTAAGTGCCCCTGTTCTCCTTTGTAGGTGCTCACATTGGTGTTGGCATCAGCGGCCAGGAAGGACTGCAGGCAGTCTTGGCCAGTGATTATTCATTTGCACAATTTAGATACCTCCAAAGACTTCTCCTTGTTCACGGAAGATGGTCCTATTTCCGAATGTGCAAATTCTTATGCTATTTTTTCTATAAGAATTTTGCATTCACACTTGTGCATTTCTGGTTTGGTTTCTTCTGTGGTTTCTCAGCCCAGGTAGGTAAAAAGACACCTTTCTTTCTTTTATAAGATCCCCTGTTTGCAAATGCCTGTTCTTCGTGGTTCTTTACTAATAAATGGGAACATTTTTATGTCTGACAAGTTACAGTATGACAATTGTGTAATTTATAGTTGATTTGAGCTTTGAACCTAAGAAGAGTATACATTTAGCTGGAATTTTACTCATTTTTCTTATTCATATAAGTAACCAATGAATATTTCTCCCTGTGCATTTTTAAGCTTTAATTGAAATGTTTTGGTATGATGACAGGTAAGCCTGACGTAGAGTTTTAATTCAGAACAGAAGTCTGAGAAATATTAAGAAATGTTGATATGTCTCTCTTGGGAAGATGGTCACTCACCCAACACACTGTGCCTGGGCTGAGAGTGAATATGCTTTAAGTCAGGGAGAAGTAATTGATACACTGACATCAAAGCTGTTTTGACAGCAATTCATCAGCTAAAAATTGATAAAATAGAAGATGTTGGTAACAAGGAAGAAAAATTAGCAACTTCATAAATTAAGACTGTTTTATATCTACTCATATCCTTCTTAAAAGATAGTTATTTGAGCTCCTATCTTGCATAACAGGAGAGTTTTGACCCTGGGTATCAACTGTGAAATATAAATCCTATATCATTTAAATATACTTATGAATAAAAAATGGCATTAATATATTGAACAACAACAACAAAAAGACTGAGAATGAAATTGTAACCATAATTCTCAGTAGAGATTTTACTCCACAAAAACTGAGTATGAATTAAATCTTAGCATTTTGTATTATCTTAAACGTGCCAAAGGAAATTGATGAATCCTTTGGTAATGAAAATAGCTTATGTGCATTTTTCCTTTTTCCTGAGAAGCTGAGATATTTGAAGGGAGGCACCCAGGAACCATTCCTAATCTTCTCTTTTAAGGATAACACGCCCAGAACTAAAAGCAGATGGTGTTGATGTTTTGGTTGATACTTTTTGTATCTCTAGATGAAGTTAAAATGAAGTCTTGGTTTTAGCTTCTCAGAAATAAGCTTTCTTAGTGCTGCTTCAGAGAAGGCATGGGGTGGGGATATTTACCTGCTCACAATGCCACGTTTGTTCAACAGAGACAGGTGTGGAGGAATGTGACCTGTGCCTTCTTAGCTGATTATTTTCTTCCATATAATATAGAAGCATGGTTATTTGCTAAGCAGTGTGTCTAAGAGTTCCAGTTTTCCTATTGCAAAGGTTGGGGGCTTTTGAAAAATCATAAGACTATGAAGGAATACCTCAACTCTCATTTAGACCTCTTAGGACACTGAAAAGTGGTTAATAGTTTGCAATTACAGATACACCACACTTGGGTAGGCAGGTTTACTGCCAAAGTTGTCTTTGTTAAAACTGTGAAGTTGAATCTAATACTCACGGACTTCTAACCTCTACATTTAGGTGATTTTCTGCTCTACTTTCAGGATCTGATAAAATTGGTTAGAGTCAAATGTTAAGCGACTAAGTTTTCATCCTCTCACCATTATTTACACTTTAAAAGAGAACAACAAGGGAGAACATGATTGCTCCAAAGCCATGCGTATTTGATGGCTAAACACAGCTGTCTATGATTAGGTTTCTTGACTGTTTGATTTAACTTAGCATGTTTCTTTTTCTGTTCTCCTTTCTTTCCTCCTCCTCCTCCTTTTTTTCTTTTTTTAAAAACTTTTACACTGAAAACTCTAGTTAAATGCACAGTCTTCATTTGAATCCACTTTAGGCCTGCCTTACCCTCTCTGTGTTCTTTCCAATGCTGGTGAGTTGGGCTGGACCAATGGTTCTCAGGCTTTAACATGCATGAGAATCACTTGCAGGACTTTTGAAGAGCAACTCCCTGGGCCACACCAGAGTTTCTGATTCAGTAGATCTGACGTAGAGCCTAAGAACTTGCATGTCTAACACGTTCCCTGGAGCTGCTGATGTTGCAAAGGGGGACCGTACTCTGAGAACTGTGGGGCTGGCCAATACAGAAGACAATCTGAAAGTATGCTTCCTTGAATCCAAAGCCCAGAGTGAAATCCAATCTGCTGACTTTTTTAGGGGATGGGGTGGGGGTGGGAGTCCATGCTCTATTCCTTCTTTTCTGAGGTAGAGCAGGCAGTTAAGCAAACAGCATATCCCCCATGATGGAATTTTTTCAGGGGTCTAGGGTTCTCCTTACCTGTCCTGCAAAAGCCAAATATCCTTAAATATGCACTAAGACAAAATCAAGGGGAGAAGGGGTGCCTATGTCAGGGTAGAGCATTGTTTTCTCAATTTACCAAGTCATTATGATTTTATCTAGCTGAACTATAAGCTCCTTGAGGAAAGGAAGAACATCTGAACCATCTATACAACCCATAATCTCGAATGGCACCTGGCATATAGAAGGCATCCCATCAGTTCATGTTGTCAGGTGTTTCTGGAGCCCAGTCTTGTGCTTGAGACAGGCGCAGCAAGGAGAGGCAGTCCAAGCCTCCAGTCACTCCTGTAGGTTGCCACTTACTCTATCTGCACCAAGGGCCATTTCTGCTGGTCCCACATCTGCTCTGTGTAAATGAGTGCAGCCTGACCAGCACTGTGGAGAAGGTCCTCAGTATCTTAAGATCTCAGTGTGGTATGGCATTTATTCCAGAAATTAGAATAATGTTTTTTTCAGTTGAGTTGATATTAATATGATATGATAATTAATTGGGCCATAACTGATAAATTTCTTAATTATTTATATATTGCTTCATATAGAAAAGACATAATGGGTCTTGACTGATTTAAATAGGGCAGGGTACATCCTCTTTAGGCAGGGGGACATTCACCTTATAAAACCAACTGGGCTCCTGAGTGGGAGTTCTAGACTGCTATCCATCTTGCCTTAAATTTTATGATGATTTGATCAAACTGGGACTCAGGCTTATACTTACTGAACAGAATGCTTTGATTCCACTATTGAAGACTTTCATTCACTCCATGAATATGTGTCAGACTGTGGTGCTTGGTGGAGGATGGGGAAAATGCTACAGGCTGTGTTCTGCAAATTGACAGTTATGTAGGGTGGGCTCTGCTGCAGGGTGGGACTGTAGGCTAGGTTCCCTGTCTGGGTGATACCATAGACAGGGCTTTGAGGCAACCCAGGGCCACTGTTTAGGGCTCCTGGTTATGCAGGGCCAGAGGCTATGTTTAACATGTGGACAGGGATGTTGGCTTGGGTCCTTGCTTAAGCAAGGCTGGAGAGTGGGCTCTGTGGCTGCACAGCTTCTCCAGCTGGGCTTCCTGGTGGGGTAGGACTAGAAGTCACACTCAGCAGTTGGTGGGGCAGCAAATTTTCATCCCTGTTCAGGCAGGGCCAAAGAACTGGCTCCATGGTACATACAACTCTTTGGTTGAGTGCCCGAATCAGAATTGACGACCAAGGTCCCTGGCCACCCAGGGACACTGCCTTGGTTCTGTGGGTGGGCACAACCCCTGGCTTGGATCTCTGCTCCACCAATAATGCAAGTAGGAATTTGGTCCACCAAGATCTGAATGCTGGTTGCTGTAAACCCACCTCCCTTCTCTGTTTCTGTCTGATCCTCAGTGGTTGAGCCCTACAGATTTCCCAAGTGATCCCCATAAGGGAAGACCTGAGTGGGTCTCCCAGGAAGTGTCCAGCAATGCTGGGGGAGCTGGACGCCCACGTTGGGCTCTCTTTATGCCTCTGGAGAAGCCATGGGCCCAAAGTGGCCCTCCTGGTGCAGTGCTGGTGGGGGAGTAATGTGGTCACAGCCTAGCTGTTCCTCTTCCCCTTCTCATGTGGTCCTTTTCCATCTTGTGGTCCAGAGGGGTACTTCAGCCTTACCCCCCAGTTCTGGGCTTTTCACAATGATGTCTTCTCTGTGGATAGTTGCCAGCTGGTCTTCTTGTGAGGGGGACTGCAGCTGGAATAACCTATGTTGGCATCTTGATGACATCACTCCTGAAGTTGTTTTCTTTCAGAGAGCATTTGTGTGGTTTCTGCCAGTTCCCTGGGGACACTGCCATCTCTTTCTCTATTCCAGGAGTTTTTGAATTTGAAATGAAAACTCTAGTGAATACCATCTGTGGCTCAAATTTTCAGTCTCTCCCCTTCAGCTAGTGCCAAGGTTGACACAGGCACATTTCCTTGTAGTCCCTTTGTACAGGAAGATGTGTTTCTTAACTCTCACACTAAGGATTCAGTCCTTTGCTGTCTTAGCTTTATAAGAATGTTAGATTCCCCATGTAGTTTAATCTTGGCATCAAATATGGTGTCTCTTACTAAAAATAGTGTCTTAGAGGCAATGAGATTTGGTATTATTACCTAAACTCATTTGGCACAAAATCCTGTGTTTTCCAAGCAACAAGCGTAATGTCCTGTGGAACAGATGCCATAGAGAACCGCTTTGGGAAACAGTGGAACAGATGTCTCTACAGCAACACTTTCAAAACCTGACATTGTCCGGCTGTTTATTCTACCCCCAATCTTTTGGATATAATACGATGTATAAAGGACAAAATGATGCTAAGAATATTATCCCCTAGGAACAGGCTATGTATGTTTCTCCTTTTCAAAAAACTTTCATTTTCTTAATTAACTCTAGTTCAGGGGAAGAAATAGCCCTGTTTCATCTACTAAAGTGGGCAGGGGGAGGGGTCCTATTTCAACTTCTGCGAAGTCTTTTCCACTAGTCTCAGAGTTTTTTCCTGATTAGAAAAATAATTATATGTGAATAGATAGATCAACTTTTTATATATCTGAGACCATACTCTCTGTATCTTTTTTTTTTTTTTTAAAAAAAACCACATTTTGAAAAACCCTCCTTGTTTTACATTTTTCAAAAATGTTATTTTTCTTAATGGAATTCTGAAACACAGATTTGTTATAAATTCTTTACCTCTGTTTGCTTTATGAACACTGAAATTGTTGCCATTTTAAATTGAATAATTCATTCCTTGCCCATTGCTGTTAGTCCTATTACCTTGTCAAATTGCTTATTAACCATTTGGGGAAGAGAAAACACAATGATGATTAGGACAAGGTTGCACCCACCTGGAACCCATTTTCTCATCTGGAAATAAAGAAATGCATAAATAAGTCCAATAGTAATACTGCAGTTGAAGTTAACATGAGAGTATGAGACAGGCCCAAATGTGTGAGGATCTGGGAGGACGTCAGGGGCTCAATTCATGTCAAATGAGTAGATGAATGTTTTCAAAATTAAGTGGAGATCTGAAGGCCTGAAAGTCTGGCTACGTGCAGGGATTCAGGTGCTGTCTCGTGTGGTGTGAGATGGCACAGGAAAAGAGGAACTCCACCCCTTTCCTGAAACACTTTCTCACTGACCTGCAGTTAGCTGAATTTGAAATCTCTTTTCAGTTTCTCAAATTCCATTTTAAACCAGCTCATTCAGAAACACCTTTTGAAAACTGCATGATCCTTTAATAGTGTGGATAGTATGAAGTGTCTTCTAGAATACAGGTGTTATAGCGCTATAAAGCCAGAAGCTGGGGTGTTTTCCCAGTGTCCCCCACATGTGAGAGGCCTGCTGAGAGGCCTGGCAGGCTCCTGATGCCTAGAACTGGCTGTGAGGGTCGCTTGGATGTGGGATGAGATTGGCTGGGATCGTTGTCTCTTTTCCATTCTGTTTTTTACTGGAAGGTCGTGATTGGCAACAGGTTCAGCTGAAAAATCTTTTTGGCTTTTTTCTCAGCCCTCTTTTTGTAAGGACAATGTGCAGTAAATGAAGCAAGCAAAGAGAAAACAACACATTTGGGAGAGACACTGCGCTACAGAGAACGAGAATTTTTGAATAGGGGTGTTTTTGCAGTGACGCTTTTCTCTCTCTATTAAAATCATTTAGCTGGCTTTGACCTCCAAAGCCACGTTTTGGGTGACAAGGCTTTTTTAGCCCCTACACCCCATTAGGGAACCACTTACTTCCAGTCTGTTAATGAAAGTCAGCCATCTGAGGTCCTCCCACCCCCGGCCATCCCTCTCCTAAATTGCTGCAATGGAATAGAAAGCTCATGGCCAAATGGAGCCAGAAGTAATAAAAACCCTAGGGCCCTGCAGACTCAATAACACCGGGCATGAGTTTAGAGGCTCTTCCTTGGCAGGCCTGATCTTCAGTCATTTTTCTGTCCAGCCCTGACAGGAGTGAGGCTCACACGCACATCCTCAAACACACAACCTGTAGTCTCTGGATTCTCATTCATTTAACAAGAATAAACTGAGTGCCAGTTTAGGACCACGTGCTCTGCTGCACTCCAAGGACATCAGAATGAACCAGAGGGATGCAGTTGCTTCCCTCAGGGAACTTACATTCTGGTTTTGTTTTTTTTAATACAAATATAAACCTGATGTTTTGAATAACACTATAGTCCCCTTTCTTTTATTTTTTCCACCAAGCGTTTTTAAAAATTAAATTTGTTATGGATGAGCTGTGTCTTGAGGCCAACCCTGTCCAATCTCAGCATGATTCATAAGCACCTAAGTATTTTTCCCTGCACCTCTCAACAGATTGCTTTGAAGTTATCTGCCCTGCAGCTGGAAACATCTCACCAAATGTAAACACATTGTATTTCTTAGACATACTGTTGACTTTTAAAAACACCAGTTTAATTATTTAGTATGTGACGTGTACTATTTCTTTACTACCTTAGCCTTTCTCTTGGGCCTGGTGAATTTTATTCACGCTTTTATTCTCTGAATTTGTCCTGGAGGGCCCAGACTCCTTTTGCTTGCTTTGCTGGGTGGACTTTCCTGGGAGAAATGGCTGGGACACAGAAATAAAAGTATGTGTTTTGTTGAAATCTAGAATCTTTGCCCTATCAGGGAATGTCAGAGGTACTGAGGCCAGCGCCCCATTTCACAGAGGAGAAGCCCAAGCCCTCCAAGAGCTGAGGAACCGTGGTGGGCAAGGCTGGCATCGGAACCCACTTCTTGTGACTCTCCCTTCAGTGCTCCACCTGCTCCGCTTAAGTGGCTGCTCCAATTGTCAGACTTGTAAAAGAGAATGTTTGCATCTTTTTTTTTAAAAAAAAACAACCCTGTATTTCTCCAACCTCTCATCAAGCAAAGTCTGCTTTATTTGGAATCTAAAAGAGAAACATCCAGAAACAGTATAATATGACTATGGGGAGAAAATGAACTCTGACTGAGAGACCTGATGTCCTGGTGGGTGTCTCCCACAGCGTAAGCCCTCTGGGCGAACTGCTTCCTGGAATCACCTAGAGTCTTGAGGGCACCTTCTGCCAGCAAACATTCTAGTCAAACTGCCATTGGCAGACAAGTTTAATATCATCTGTCTTGATAAGATTTCCAGCCAGATTTCTGGTCCAGAGGGGTTGGGATAAAGGTCAAACAAGCCTGTAAACTGGATCATAGATCCTTTTGAAGAACATGCCTTATCCCAAGCTGTTATCAAATTTTCATGGAGTACACTCTGGGTTTATGTGCACTATTTATACGTGAAACTTACTTTAAAAGTGCCCTGTGCCCTCAGGATCTTTAATAATGGGGAACCAGCCCCCTCAACCAGGGATAGAACCCAAACCAAAAGACAAAAAACAAAAGCAAAAGAAAACACTGGTTGAGGCCCTATTTAGGAAATTCACATTTGCAACTTTGCAACTACTGGCACTGTGTACTTGGGAGATGATATTATCTGATGACAATCCATCATTGTCAGTGAGATACAGAGCTGTGTATGTGTTTTTTTTTTCAATTCTGCTGTGATATGGAAACAATTATCTTATCAAGGCCAGAAAACCTTTAGTTCTATCAAACAACATAAGAAACCCCTCAATGAAAAGTGTGGAAGGTGACGTGAAAGAGTGTGATGGATCCCAAGGCTTGGATGACTGTGGATTGGGTTACCTGTGAGTGCTGGACCTGGCAGTCTCCGTCCCCTCGCCTCCCAGATGTGCTCCGCAGAAAATGCAGGGCAGGGTGGGTGCTCGGGCGGGGGCTGTTCCTTCTGGATCCTGCCAGTGGGTTTCTGCTAATTATACAAATCAGGAACAGATGTGTTGAGGCCGAGCACCTCATACTCATTCCACAATGTGTTTTCTTTAAATGACAAATGTTTTTTAAGGCCAAAAAGAAACATATTATTATATAGTTTTGCTTGGCAACACAAAGCAAAAGCGGGATACACATCTCCACAGAGGTAGTTCATCCTGTTACTTGAACAAGGAACTGAGCCGATCATCTCAGAGTAGAAGGTCCTTTGTAACTGTTTAAGAGCCTTATTAAGGTTTGTTTAAATGTGGTAGTCTATGAATCATAGATTTTTGTGCACTTCAAGCTATTAGGTTATAATTTGTAGCTGGAGTGTATTTACTCTGTACAAAATGGTTGATAAGGTTGATAAATTGCTCCCCCAAAGAAGGGAGCAAGGAGGAACTTTTCTTAACTAGGAAAACAGTGAAGTTGGAAACATGAACTCCCCTCTCCCTTTTTCCTGCTCTCTGAAGAGGCATTTATAGGGTACCATCTCACAGGAGCATAGCTTGTCTCTCTTATTCAAAATACTGGAGATGTGGAACAGAAAATTTAGAAGTAGAGTCAGTATGGCTGCCTCTCGGAGTATGAGGGATCTAGGACAATTTTTTTTTTTTTGCAGTACCTTTTTTTATAAAACAATTTGAGTCACCCCAAATCAGAGCATCAGCACCATTCAACTAGTCTTGTCTCAAGCCAGAATGCTTCCACACATCCGGTCCACCTACAGGTGTGTGGGGGGTGGGGTGGGAAGGAGGAGGGGGACAGTGGAGGTGGCAGAGGGCCTGAGCATGCCTAGAAGGGGAGGAACAGGGATGCAGATCTGTGGGGGTCAAGGTCTGGGTCAGGGTGCCCCTCTCAGCTGGTCCCAGTCACCAGAGGGGGCCTTTACAATGTTCTGAGAGTATCTAAGAACCTTAAGGAGAAGTGGAGCATTTACTTGGATAAGTATCTGAGTAGCTGGGATCTTTTGCAAAGAAAGGAAGAAGCCTGTTGTGGAAGAAATACTACTTGTGACTTTAATTTTTGTGGAAGCCCCTAAAGCCTAAAATGTGCTAATGCATAGAACCCAGAAAGATGGTTTTTAAGATGAATGACTCAGGTTAACACATTCTTGTAGAGCCTGGGACAAAATTAGAATTAGAGTAAACAATGATTGATATGGTAAGCATTCATGAAGAAAATGCTTAATTATGTCAATGCATTCAGTTCTCTTTAAATCTTGTTCTAATTTTTTATTGATGTCATTAATATAGTTGTTTATTACAGAAATAAATACCCATGGTTAGAACTGTATTTTCTTTTTTTTTTTCTCATTTAATTATCATTAATCTACAATTACATGAAGAACATTATAGTTACTAGACTCCCCCCTTCACCAAGTCCCCCCCCACAAACCCCATTACAGTCACTGTCCATCAGCATAGTAAGATGGTGTAGACTCACTACTTGTCTTCTCTGTGTTGCACAGCCCTCCCTCTGCCCCCCCACCACACATTATACATGCTAATCATAAGGCCCCCTTTCTTTTTCCCTGCCCTTATCCCTCCTTTCCCACCACTCCTGCCCAGTCCCTTTCCCTTTGGTAACCGTTAGTCCATTCTTGGGTTCTGTGATTCTGCTGCTGTTTTGTTCCTTCAGTTTTCTTTTGTTCTTATACTCCACAGATGAGTGAAATAATTTGGTACTTGTCTTTCTCCGCCTGGCTTATTTCACTGAGCATAATACCCTCTGGCTCCATCCATGTTGTTGCAAATGGTAGGATTTGTTTTCTTCTTATGGCTGAATAATATTCCATTGTGTATATGTACCACATCTTCTTTATCCATTCATCTACTGATGGACACTTAGGTTGCTTCCATTTCTTGGCTATTGTAAATAGTGCTGCGATAAACATAGGGGTGCATCTGTCTTTTAGAACTGTATTTTCAAATTGTCAAATCATTAGGTTGCATACCTGGAACCACTATAATACTGTATATCAGCCATTATTTTAATTAAAAAAATAATTTTTTTTTCATAAAAAAGTATAATTGGGTGGAAAAACGTACCTTTTTATTTACCCACTAAACATAACCCTTGAAACATGGACCCTTGGTGCACCTCCCTCCCTCCCTCCCTCTCTCCTTCCCTCCTTCCCCCTCATCCTCCCTCCATTCCTTCCACTGAGTGAGCACTATGTGTCAGGCACTGCTTTAATGGCATTTACCCATTTCATTGAATCTTCACAGCTTCTTTAGAATCCCCACTTTATAGTCAAGGAACCTAAGACTCAGAGAGATTGAGTGTCTTAACTCAAGGACATGCAGTTCTGTCTTCTGACTCCAACACCAGCTTCCTTTGATTGAATACTTACCACATATTGGCACCGACAGATGAGTAAGCTCCCGGATCTAGGAGCTTGCAGTCTGTGGGGTGGGGCTGGGAACCGGCAAGTAGATCACTGTAGGCTGACAATCATGAAGCAGTGTGGTGTGGAGTGTCACAGGACTCCCAAGGAGTGGCTGGAATCCAGCCCTGGGGGAAGGGAGTGGGCAGGGCTCTGAAAGTCTTCCTGTCCTGATCCTCTGGGAATCAATCACAGCGACACAGGTGAGGGGTAGGAGGCTGGCCATGGCAGCAGAAGGCACAGCAGGAGGAAAGTCACAGAAGTAAAGAATGGCGTAGGCAGGAACACCAGCCATCTGGTGTGGTTAAATCAGTGGGACTTGGGGATTAATTTGAAGTGGGGTGCTGGAGAGAGGAGAAATGCCAGATTTCTGATTTGGGTTCTGGGATGGATGTGGTGGGTCACAAACTGATATAGGGAACACAGGAGATGGGCCTGATTCAGGGGGTGTGAGAATGAGTTCAGGTCAGGTCTGGATATACTGAGTCTGAGGAGCCTATGGCACATCCTCAGGCCAATGTCTAATAGCAAGTTAAATGTGTAACATTTATAAAAATAAGTAAAATAATAAAGTCAACACATATTCATAGAGCACCTACCATCGTCTGGCACTGCTCTAGACACTGGAGTTCTAGTTGTGATACGTCTCTGATTCCTGGATATTATATTCTAGTGGGATGAAGACAGATAATAAAGAAGTAAGTCAGTATGATCATTTCAGAATTGTTTAGAAATAACTGGGTAATGTAAAAAGTCTCATAGAGAAGCTGACATTAGAGCTGTGAGTCAAGTGTTTAGAAAGAAAATTTCATATGAATTCCCTGGGGTTCAAGTATTCCAGGCAGAGTGCCCAGCAACTGCAGATGTCCTGAGGTAGGAAGGGGCCTGGTAAAGACAGTCATTGAGGCTGAAGCTCAGGGAGGAAGGAAGAGGGTGCAGTGGGGTGAAGTTGAAGAGGTTGGCAGGCCTGGGGTCAGGAAGGGTGTTAGTCCATGGGGAAGAGTCTGCATTTCATTCCAGGTAAAATGGGAAGCCGTTGGATGGTTTTAACTTGGGTAAATGCTGATGTTGTCATTTTAAATTATTAAACCAGCATACAAAATTGTACTTAATATATCCTCCCAACTATATAAAACTATGTGAAGTAAAAGGCCTTTAAGGAAACTTACCAAATAATGCCATCGATTGAAATAGGTGCTTCCATGGAGTGGTCAGTTTTCTAGAAGCTGAGATCAGAGTAGCAGGGCTGGAACCTGGTCCTGACACTCAGCCAGCAGTTCTCAGGTTTTGCGATCTCAGGACTCTGTCTATCAATATTTATCATGTCAAAAATTAAAATGGAGAAAAAAATTAAACATTCACTTATTTGTTTAAAAATTCATTCAAAATAATGAGCCTATGATATGTTTACTAAATGACATGTTTTGATGGGAAAAAAATGTATTTTCCCAAACCAAAAATGAGTGAGAAGAGTGTCATTTTTTATATTTAAGTGCTTGGTATTTGGCACAGTAGCTGGGTTCTCATTCAGCTGTGATATCAAAGTCATAAACTCATACAAAAATGAGAGTGGAAAGGACAAATAAATATCTTCTTAGCATCATTGTAAAAACAGTTTTGACACTGTGGATCCTCTAAAAGTTGCCTGGACCACACTGTGAAAATCTTTGTCTTTGAAAGCTGACTTTGGGCAGCAGTCTCCTAGTTTTGATGGGCCTGGGTTTTCCCACCTATAAATTGAGGGCTGTTAACAGTACTCATAGGGTTATTGTGAAAATTAAAGAGTCAAGAGTAAATAGTAAAGCCCTAAAAATACTGCCTGAGTCATAGTAGGTGCTCAGTAAGTATCAGTCAGGTTTTTTTTTCTTTTTGTTGCTGTGATTCTGAGTGGCAGTAAAAACTCTTCCAAGAAATTGCAAAAACTTACTTACATTTTACCCTCACTGATTTTTCCCTTTCTGTTCTCTCTTGCACCAGTTGTGAAAGGAGGCTTAAAATCTGAGTGCTAACTTACAAATGCTATTGTCAAATAACTGTAGGTTTTAATGCTAGCCTGTTCATGATGGCGATGGCACTTGATTCCGGTCCATCACAGCATAGCATGTCATAATTTGCAGATTCTCTCTTTCTTCCTAATGCCTGAAATCATCTCTTCTTAGCATGTGGAAGAAGGGTGGTGGATGAGATGAAGGAAGAAGTGATTTGACAGCTCCAGGTTCTGCCTGGGGCTCCCAGACTCCAGGTTCACTGCTTTCCCCCTCTCATATTTTCCATCCTGCAATTGTGAAATGAACTGATGTACTTGAGGGATGAAAGTCAGATGCCGTCATCAAATAGTTGAGGTTTTGTATCAGCTTCTGCTTTTTTTTGTGGGGTGGGGGGGACAGGGGTGAGTGAAATTCTTAACCTTGGTTTCACAGTGGAATCACCAGGAAAAACTTTTAAACTACCAATGCCTGGATCGTTCCACCCTCAAAGATAGTGATTTAATTGTGGTGGTGGCACAGATGTTTTTTAAGTCCTCCCAATGCCCAAAGTCTCACCAGGCTGAGACCAAAATAGAAGGCTGTGTGTATTCTTTTTTATTTGTAAAATATAACATACCTACAAAAAAAGTACCTAATACGTAAGTGTCAACTTAACAAATTGTTGTAGAACAAACACCCAGGCAACCATGATCCAGTGCAAGAAACAGAACATTGCCCGCCCCCAAAAGCTCCCCTTGCCTTTTCTCAGTCACACCCCTTTTCCAACTCTCTAGAGGTAACCATTACCCTGAAAATTTTATAATCATTTTGTCACATAATTTTATATTTTTACCATATGAGTACAAATCTGTAAACATTGATACCTTTTTTTAACTTTATTGAAATGGAATCATACTTTTTTTGCCTGGCTTCTTTTGCTCAACATTATATATTTTTTGTTTCATTCATGTTTTTTGATATAGCTGCAGTTCCTTGCTTTTCATTATTCTACAGTATTCCATTATATCAAAATACCACAATGTCTTTCTCCATTTCATTCCTGAGTTTTGGTTGTTCCTGGTTTGGCACTTTTGAGCATTTTCCTACATTTCCTAGTACACGAAAGCAGACATTCTGAATGTACATATCTCGGAGTAGCATTGCTGGACATGTTTGCTCATCTGAAGGAAGAGAGAGAGGCTGAGCTATAGTTCTGGTGGGGTCTGGGGGTTAGACAGGGTTGGGTCTGGGACTCCTGCTAATACTGCTCTGGGCTGAGACCTTAGAGAAGGCTGGTTGCTCTGCTCTGAGCCATGTGCCCTGAGGATGTTGGTGATCTACAGGAGAAACATGCTCATCTGCTTCTGGTGGTTTCCTGGGACTAGAGGATAAAGTTCAATGGCCATCAAAGGTAGAGATCCTGATGGCCACTCTAGATCCAAGGTCAGCCTCCTGATAATAGGCTCACAGGCTCCACTATAAGGCAGGACAGCTGGCTGCCCCAGAAATGTCAGGCCTTCATCCTCTCCTCAGCAGCTGTTAGAAGGAAATAAACATAATCTCTGGCAAAAGATGACATGATTATAGGCCTTGAAGTAATTCTTAAATTCGAATCCTCTCTTTGATCTTGACACGTAATTTCCCACTATCTTGTCAGTTCAGTGATGCTCTGATGAAGATGCTTTTCTCCCCTCTCAGCTTTTTGCATTATCTTCAGTGGACAGTCTGGTATGAACCAATTGTTATGGCACATGCCCCCATCCTATATGAATACCATAAATACAGGCTTGTTTTAGATATCTCTGCTAAAACATCCCAGCGGGTGCCAGGGAATGCTGACAAGCTTTTCCTGTCTTAGTTGCCTGACACTCTTGTCTTCTCCTTGCCACACTGAATCTAAAATCCTTCAGGTGGCTGTTGCTGAGTGACAGCAGGAATGCCCATGCTCCTTACACAGGGCTAACCTTGCTCAGAAGACAATAATCAGTATAATTCACATTGTCTGGTGTATTGAGTGTTGGATAAAGCCACCTGTGGAGCTTCAACAGAATAGTCCGGGTTGAGATTTGGCCTTTGAAGGCTGGCCTCCAGTTCCTGTGTCCTTGAACAAATACATACCCATCTCAAGAATAAACAATAATGCTAAGACACACAGTAGTCCAAATCCAGATTTAGTGATAAAGACACCAAAATATTTTCTCTTCAATATAATCTATAAGCACAGGACATAATTCAGAGGTTTGCTGTATTTTCATAAATGTATAGAATCTACCTTTAGATTCTCTGTGCAGAGCATTTGCATTAAAGATTTCTCATTGTTTTTAGAACTTCCCTAAGAAGAAAATGTGCTTCCGATTATATTTGAAATCTTCCTTTTCATGAAAACCTTCTTCCTGTTGGTCACGTGGCCCAGCCACCTTCACCTTCCATCTGGCACCGTGACAGCCTCCCGCCTGGTCTCCCGGCTTCCACTGGGGCCCCTCTTCAGTCTGTTCTCAGCACAGCATCCAGAGTGATCCTGTTGAAACAGAAATCAGATCAGGTTGCTCCTTTGCTCGAAACCCTCTAATGTCTTCTCATTTCACTTGGGGAATAAGCCACAGTTACCTACATAGGATCCAGCTCCTTATTTCTTTAACATCCATTATTCTTCCTATAGGTCACTGGACCACGTTGCTGTCCACTGGACATACCAGGTGCTTTCTTTCTTCAGGAACTTTTCATGGGACCTTTCATTGCAGTATGGGATGCTCCTGTCCCAGCAGGCTGCATATTTAGGTCCCTTATTATCTCCAGAGCTTTTCTCAAATGTTACTTCTTAATGAGATCTTCTCCAATCACCTTATTACAATTGCACACCTTCCACATTTCCTATCTCCCTTTCCTACTAGTACTTTTTACCTTCTTACTCACCCCTCACCCCTAAAATACATATATATATATGTATGTTGATCTTATTTATTATCTGTTTCCTGCCACCATTAGGATGCAAATTTCAAAAGGAATTTTTATCTGATCACATCATGTTGAATCACCATTGCCAAGAACTTAGTGCCTGGTACATAGTGATTTCTCAATAAGTATTTATTGAATGAATGAATGTATGTGAGCAATAGAACAGACGTTGATTAGGAGCTAGAGACTTAGGCTTTAATTTTTCCCTTTGCAAGTGATAAGCTCTGTTGCTCTGTTAATGCTTATTACATTCTGTTTCTGCATCTTCATGTACTATCAGCAAAATGGGGATATAATGTTTCACATGTCTCATT
Organism: Manis pentadactyla; assembly: GCF_030020395.1. Classification (NCBI taxonomy): domain Eukaryota; kingdom Metazoa; phylum Chordata; class Mammalia; order Pholidota; family Manidae; genus Manis; species Manis pentadactyla. Next base: position 98,845,262 of record NC_080029.1, on the reverse strand, counting down.
GACTTTTCATGGTATTGACTTGAGGCTACTTCAAGGAAATATTCTCTCTATAGTACTCTATACATACACTCTATGTACTCTGTAAGTTCTCTACACAGGAAGTGCTCTCTATATAGGTGAGGGGATATTTTATTGTCTTGTTTATAAGTATTACTGAGCAGCTAGCTCCACACCCACCTTGCTTTAAACCATTCCCAAGAAACAGGTCTCCATTAGACCACAGCATAGGCCTGACAGTTTCATTTCTGAATCTCTCTCTCAAGATTTGAGTGGATCCTTTGCTTGTCACTTACATCAGATCATCAGACTTACACACCATTAAACACTTGAAGAATGAAATAATGTACCCTAAGGGTCCAGAGCCTTAGATGTGTGCGACATTGAGTTAGGTGTTCTACATGTAAGAACTCCTCTTATCCTCACTGCAAGTCCGCAAGGAGAGTATGGCTTCATTTTAGAGATGAAGAAACTGAAGTTCAGCGACAGTTAGCCTCTCACTAAGGCACCGGAGATTCTAAGAGGCAGAGCCTGAAGGAGAACTCATGTCAGTCTCACTCTAACATGAAACTCCCATCCACCTCGTAAAATTGAGATATTTAACTCAAGAGACTAAAACTGAATATTCTCACTCCTGTGAAAATGGTGTTTCTCACTGGTGTGTCCTTTCTTTTCAGACTGTTTATGACCAGTGGTTCATTACCCTTTTTAACATTGTCTACACTTCACTGCCTGTTTTAGCCATGGGGATTTTTGACCAGGTATGTACTTTTCTCTGTCTTTATGATTTATTTTGTATGGTTGATGACTTTTAGTGGTTTCTAGCTTCTAAGTAGAACACAAGTCATGGAAAGAGTCCTAAAAATGCATTGCTTTAATACATAGTACATGGAGCAAAAAGCCTTCCAGATATTCCACCTTCCCCAAAGAGTTCTCTGATTAAAGTTTGCCTACTCTTCTCTTAGAGATCCACAGCTCACATTATTGCTCTAAAGGCTCTGAGACATTCTGCAGGAAATAGTCTCTTTAATTTCCTGTTCGTCCAGTATTTCCAGAGCTCACATGGCTGAGCTTTTACTAATTTTTCACATAGCACCTATGAATATGGCTGAGAACTAGGGTCTTATGGTCCACACCCCGGGGAATGCTGTGTTCGCCCCTGAGAGTGTAGAGGAACACAGTGAGAGAGAGAAAATCATGGAACTAATTGTTGGAGAGCCCAGAGCTAGCATCTGCAGTGAGACTTCCTTGGCCAGCCCAGCCCAGAACAGGAACTGAGGCCCAGCACCCTGCCAGTGCGAGACGAAGGCCCGAAGCCCCACAGCCATGGGAAGAAAGGGCAGAGTCTTCTTGTGTCTAGCTCAGCGTGCTTCAGATGAGAGAAGGGAGGGAACCAATTACAAAAATGGTGGATCCTTGGCATACACGGAGCTCTGGAAGGTACTTCCTGGAAAAGAGAAAAAGTCTGGCTGGCTATGGGGAAGTAGGAGGCTAGCCAGAGGAGTTTCCATGGTATGATTAGAGCATATTATAAGAAAAAAAATTTTTTGGAAGTATTTTTAAGGAGACCAGATTTTCTCCAGGCTGTTGTTAGACCCGTTTGCTAGGCCTCATTTCTCTGGCCCGGAGTTGTCTATTGCAAAATATAAATCTTCACATTATGAGCTCACTCCCCTCTCCCCTCTGTGCCTTTGCAGTCAGTTGTAAGTCTCGCTTCTTGTATGTAAAAAGGGCAGTTTGTGAACAGCATAGTTTGTGGGATTCTACAAAAAAGTAATGAACTCCTGAAGACCTTCGATGTAAAGGATTAAGCACATTCACTTCCAAGCGCCCATGTTTACAAGTGTTTCTTGTCTTGGTGCTTTGTAGCTGCCCAGAGTGTGGAATAAAATAATAAAAATAAGGCAGTTTCTGGGAAAAGATGGTTATTGTGAAATTCAAAAATAAATATAATAAGGCCCCTTATTGCCATCAGATTGAGTGTTTGCCCCTCTCCCTTCCTGCTTTGTCAATTTCGGCCCATAAACTGATCACAGGATCATGGAATGCTATGCTGCAAGGGCTCCGTGATCATCTATGGAACTGCTCATTTTAGGAGCAAATCAAGGCTCAGAGATTCAAGGCACTGCCCTAAAGTCATACCGCCAGTAAGTGGCAGATGCCCTGCACCAGGCTGAGTCACTTGACTCTGAGGTTGATACACTATTATTATTGTTGTTACTACTATCACCCTTATTTCATTTGTTATTATTTATAGAAGCATCTGTTATTTATTTCTTATGGTGTGGCAAGAACTCTGCTGAATTCATACCCATTTAATCATGACAATGGCCTTGTGAGGGAGGTACTGTTGTTTGCATTTCTGAAGATAAGGAACTGAGGCTCAGACAAGTTAAGTAACAGGTCGAAAACTACACACCTGCTAAGCGGCAGAGCTGGGGTTTGTGCTCAGGACTGTCTGGTTTCAAAGCCTATGCTTATGTCCTCACCAGTCACTGGGCTGGGGAAAGGAGCACCCACAGCATCTAAGAGCAGAACTTCCTGAAGAGAATATGTCAGTGTCCTTCCTGGGACCCCATTCTGCAAGATCCGGGCCATCCCACAAGCAGGAAAGGGAACCTGGTCTGCCCCCCAGAGTTCATGCCTGTGTTGCTGCCTTTTCCGTTGCTTCTCCTCCATGCATGGGCCTCTGATGTCCCCAGTGGTTAGCCCTCACCAAATTCTTTGGTTTGGGCCTTTGGCTTTGGTACTTACAGTGTGGTTATGAGCATTACTTTGTTCCTGGTTGGAAATGCAGAGTCTCTGGCCCCACCCCAAAGCCGTTGGATCATAATCTGCTTCCCAGGTGATCTGTGTGCACATTAAGCTTGAGAAGAACTGCTTTAGTTTTCCCAGGACCCTGCTGGGGCCAAACACAAGTCTTCTCATTCTGTCTAAATTCTTTGTCCTGAATGCCTGGTAAAGCCATTGGAATCTTCCCTGGGTAGAACACTCAGCTCCTCAGGCTCAGCTCCCTCCCCACCTGAAATCCCACATGCAATTTCCCCCTTTCCTTGTTCTCTTCCTCCTGGGCACCCTCCTCGCCAAGCTGGGAACGCAGATTGGCCAATTCTGACTCTGTGGCTCTCTGCTGCCATCTCCTGGTCGCTATCACTCACTGCCTTGGCAATTATCATGGGACGGTTGGCTGAGCTTGATGTATTGGAATTCTGGAAGCAAGATTGCAGCTGTAGGAGAGTATAGGAAAGAAGTTTCAATTTGAAGCCAAATATCTGGGCGCAAGTCAAGTTCTGGTTCTGCTATAAAAGCTATGTGACCTCTATGAATCTCTCTCTTGGAGACTCAAATAATTCCTCTTCTATAAAATAGAGATCATTTTATCATCTTGTGGGTTATTGTGGGAGCTAAAGCAAGGTAATGAATAGTGCATATCAGGCAGGGCCTACTTTGACATGCACGTGCTATTTTTCAAAGATAGGCCCCTCTGACTTCTCCTCAAGCTTCCTCCACTGAAGTAATACTCTGTTGACAGGATGTGAGTGACCAGAACAGCGTGGACTATCCCCAGCTCTACGAACCCGGACAACTGAATCTTCTCTTTAACAAGCGTAAATTTTTCATCTGCATGGCACATGGAATCTACACCTCATTAGCCCTCTTCTTCATCCCCTATGGGGCCTTTTACGACTTGGCCGGAGGAGATGGGCAGCACATTGCCGACTACCAGTCTTTTGCAGTTACCATGGCCACATCTTTGGTGATTGTGGTCAGTGTACAGGTAACCCTGTTGGTGAAAATATCTTGACTTGATGGCTTTACAACTTTTAATATTGTTTGACTGTTGACTGATTTATCTACTTGTTGGGGGAACAAATAATCCCTAAATACTGGGATTTTCTTTTTCACTACACATTTTGAGATGAAAACAGGAAAGTTTAATATAAATTGCCAGACTGGGGGATTAGCATCAGGTTTTGATAACCTCCATGTTAATAGAATCCTCACAATAAAACATTTCTTGGGTTTGAGCATTGTTTGTAAATAGAAATAATTATACTACTGCTTCCTTTGTGTGTTTGAAGAAGAGAACTTTGACAATGATAAAAGAAAAAGAAAACTTCCCATGATTTCTAAAAGAATGAATAATTTTCAGATTTTAAAGTGACATCTAAAGTTTATTTGGCAATACACTTCTGTGGAATTATTCAAGAATTTCAGTGTTATATCTGTTGTATGCCTGAGTCTCTAATTTAGAGAAGCTCTTCCAGTCGGGATGATTTTTTGATGAATCATTGACCTCCATGAGGCATCTTGAGTTTTCTCTTTCCTTTTTAATGCAAGTGGGGGACAATATTATTAGATACTGAGTTAGGGTTCACAAAAGTAAAGTTTTCTGATCCTTTCAAGTCTGTATCTCTATGTGGATACAGTAAGCAATGTGACCTCTGTTTTCTTTTTAAGGGGCAAATATCAACCAATTGCTTAATTTTTATGAAGTTTGAGTTGCCTTTGGTCAGTCCTTCTTCTAATCTATGAAGTCCCTTTTACCTGCTCATAGCCAACAAAAGATCTCATTAAACCAGACTTTCTCTTCAAGATTCAATAAATATTTGTTAGAGTGAATGAATCAAATGTAAACATATTGCTTTTACAAGCCATCCCTGCCATTCCTTGGTCCATTAAGTCCCTTCCTAGGCCCTCCAACCTTGGGGGTTCAGCATTCAGAGTCAGACAGGTAGCATCCACAAGCAGAGCCAGATTTCTCCAGTCAAAAAGGAACTGTGCTGTTTCACAAATAAATAAAGCATACTGATGCTTTGTGAACTCTCCATGCCGAGTTCCTGTGTCATCATCTCTATTATGAGTGATACCATGCATTATACTTAATCCTTGCAATGGCTCTATGTAGGAAGTATTATTGTCTCATCTTACAGATGAAGCTCAGAGAGGGCAAGTGACTTGCCTGAGGTAACGCAGTGAGTCCCAGATCTAGATTGGAACCCAGACCTGTCTGACTCCAGGGTTGTCTGGGACACAGTCTTTTATTCCACAGTAAGACTGGTTAAAATGCATATTTTCAGGAGTATGAGAATAAAGCTTACACCGAGCATAAAGGTAGATATCAGATACTTTCTTGTTTATATCAGAGAAAGAAACTGAGAAGTTATAAAGCTGGAAGCACTGGGGTTTGGAAGAAGAGAGAGCATGTCTAGAAGAACAAAGAAAGGAGAAGTGGACGTACCAAAAGCAAACTTGGCCTTACCTCTGCCAGGACTTCTGATTTCCAGAGCAACAGTAGCAGCTCCCGACAATTGAACATTTACTACATAAATGAATTATCACTGAGATAATCTTATGATCTCATTTAATCTTCTTCATGGTCCTCTGAATACAGATACTATTCCTATTGATGAGAAAATAGACTTGTTACAGTTCAAGTCACACAGAGAGTGGCAGGCCAGAATTTGAACATAGATCTTTTGACCTCAAATCCCCACCTCCAAAGCCACATGAATCTCCCTTCTTTATAAAGTCAACTGGAAGCTATGGGCCTCTCCAAATATGTAGTAGCTACAGGGAACTCATGGTCCACCTCTTTTGTGCAAGAGGAGACATCTAGGACACCAGTATCATCCTTGAATAACATGGGAAGGCAACTGTTAATAGATGATAAAGATACATCCTCGTTCAACACCAATTCAGCTTGAGGAATATATAGATTCCCAGTTCCTGTCATTTTAGTCTAACACTTATTCTTATTTCTAGGAAGCCATGAAAAGGTCCGCTTTAGCATAGAGTTCTCAGGCCTGAGTATGTACATGTTATAACCATGAAAGCTCAGCAATTTTGGCTTCAGTCAGAAACTGCTATACTTAATGTATAGAATAATAAGCTTCAGGAATTTTGTGAGTAAGTTCACTTTGACAGCAGCATGAATATCCTTTCCTCACTGTCTAAGCTTGACTTGTCCTTGCAGTAACAACCCCCATGAAATCTGCTACAGTGATAAAATCTCGCATCCATGTCCTGCTGAAGCTATAGGCCAAACTGTATCAGTCTCTGTTAAATTTTTTTTCAGTTATTCGAATTACAAAATGTTCCTTTTCACATTTCACACAATATAGAAGTGTTTAAATAAAATGAACTATCTTCCTTTCCTTCCCCAGACTTCCCTGGTTTACTGCTGTTATGATTAACATTGCCTTAATACGTCTATATTTTTTTCTTTGCCTTGAAACACACAGACAGGTATTCAAGAAAAAGGGATCCTACTATGCATATCATTCTGTAATATGCTTTGTTCACTCGACAAGATGCTCTGGGCAGCTTTCCAAGTCAACACATTCAGACCTTAGTCTTTTTAAGAAAGACACAGAATTCTCAGGCCTCTGTGGACACATTCAGAATGTTTCTGTTCTTGTTATTGAATCCATGCTGCAGGGCATACACTAGCACATACAGTTTATGTACTGTCAAATAAATTCCTAAATGGAATTTCTGGAGTCAGAACTCCTAACTTTGACAAATCTGATGAATGAGGACAGTTATTTCGTTGTTTCCATTGCGGGGTCAGGAAGTATACATATTTAAAACTTCATTAATATTGCTATATGCTTTCCAAAAACATCATAGTTGAAGACAACAGATACTTCTTTCAGCAAAAAAGGTTTTTTTTAAAAAAGCTATTGGATAGCTACAGAGTCTTCAGGAGGCAGGTGGATCAGGGAGAGACACAGGCAGGCATCGCAACACCCAGCAACGGGGCGCGCTGTGCAGGGAGAAGTTGCTCCTGCTGTCCGCCAGGTTGGCTCTGGTCCCCCGGGGCCTGGATGCCGGGTCAGCTGCGAGGCTTCCAGAGGCATCACCTCCACCACCATGCTTGTAAATACTGGGAGAAATGTGCTGCAGTTTTCCATTGTGATTATGATTCTTACCAAGTTCTCCTTGTATTTCAAGGAGATTTTACCTTATAGAATTCAAGGCCGTATTATTTGCCATGTAACAGTTCTTGACTGTTATTTGCTCTTTGTAGATTTTATCTTCTTTCATGATAAAAGTATCCTTATTTAAACTTCAATTTTTTATATTAATTTTACTTCTTTTGCCTTTTTTAGTCTGCATTTGCTTGATATGTAAGATGGGCCCTCCCATTCATTTTCATTTCTTTCTTATCCTAGTCTGTTAGTGTTTCTCCTTTGATCAGGGAGTCAAGCTATTTTTATTGTAGTAACATATAGTTTATCTTGCCCCTTTCATGTTATTTTATGATTACTTTTCATTCTACTTTTTTATTTCCATTTTTCCTTTTCATACTTGAATGCATTGTGATTTTAAAATATCCTATTTTTATGAATAATTTATGTTTTACTAGAAATTTCTCCCTATTTTCATAGTCATTTAAATCTCTATTTCTATACTGATATACCAAAATTAAATAATAATTATGTCCTCCACCAAATGTCTCAGTATCCTATTCTACACCTTCCCTCATCCACCTCTAAATTAAACAATTTTGGAAATGTTTTTACTTTACTTCTCCCTCTGTGCCTCTACTCCCCTCTCCATCTCTTGCATGTTACTAATTTAGAATTTTATAGATTGTTATTAAGTGTTCTTTTAACATATGTTTTGACTGTTGCAATTTTTTTTCTAAATTAATATTGCAGCTTATACTCACATTATTATTCATTTAGACCCAACTATAAATTAACAAGAATCATGGCTCACCACCATTTTTAAGCTGTTCGTCTTCCCCTATTTTGAGGGCTTCATTGTGATTTAATTTTTATTTGGTCACAGTGGATTTCTTGAGTAATTTCTTCAGAAAGTGCATATAGATGATATACTTTGGGGCTCAAAGCTTTCTTTCTTTGTCTTTACATTTAAATGATATATTGGATGGGCATTAGATTCCTGAGTCAGGCCTTTCTCTCCCAGAACTTTGTAAACGTTGTTCCACTATGTCCCAGCTTTAGTGTAGCTGTTTGATGTTCTTTGGTTCTCTTTCCTTTGTAAGTAATATCTTCTCTATGCAGAAGCTTATGTTCTTTGTTTGTGGACTTCTTTCAGTAATTTGCCTAGGATTTAAAGTGCCCTCCCAATCTGAAAAATCTTTGTTTTTTTTTATCAAAGAGTAATTTCCTTCTGTCACTTTTTTGATTGTTACTTCTCTATTTATCCATTTTCTATTTCTAAATATTTGTATATTAGGCCCATTGATCTGACATCTATGGATTTGCCATCCATGGCTCTTATCTTTTTGCACATGGTTTCCATTTCTTCAAGTTTTTGTTCTCTGTTGTGAGATATTATTTCCATTTGTTTTTTCCAGAATATTAATTCACTTCTCATCAGTGACTATTGTTTTTTGGTTTCTCTATTGAATTTTTAAATTCAGAAATAATGCCTTTTTTCTTCCAGAATTATTTTCTGTGATCTAATTGCATCCCCTGAAGAGTTCTTATTATGGTTTTTTTTTTGGTTATGGTGCTTGTCTGTCTTTTCCATTAGCTCTGCCTCAATAGGAGCCACCTGTTCTTGTTTTTATTCAGTTGAGTCCTCTTAAATTGGTTGTGATTTTTCTTTACCTTCTTATATCCATACAGGTCAGGCTATTGGTGTTTCTTGAGGGTGATGGACTGACAGATGGTAGAAGGTAGAGTTGGAGAATTTGGTCTAATGTCTTGGCAGCCAAATGAACCAGAAAACTAGCATTTCTTTGCTGAGGCATGGATGGCATGTTCTCAATCCTCATGAGGAAAGAAAAGGCTGTCCTTTTATAACCCCTGCAGTTTACATCTAAGGCTGCCAGCATCCTTTCAGTGGGGCAGTATTTTAAAGGACAGCAAATTTGTAGTGGGAAGGGGAAGCATGTCTCCATAAGCAGAGAAGGCATTTACTCTGGCAGTAGGGCCCTCTCAAGCAGGCAAGAAGTCTGTGGACTTACACCAGAATTAGAAATACAAACCCTCACTTAGACTACATGAGAACTTTAAAGTGCAAAAAAATGATGCCGGAACTGACCTTTTTCCCCTGGGAACTCAAGGGTTCATATTCAGTTGGACCAATGGCTTTCTTAATTCCCCAACAGCAGCCCACTCTTTTCCAGCTGCACCGCCCCAACAAATTATTGGAAATGGGAAGGGCTTGTGAACATGCTCCCAGGTCACCGTGAATCCCAAGCTTCTGAATTTTATGCCATAAGAGGATTAAAGATTTTTCTTTGTTGTTATTTGAATAATTTAAAATAAAGGATCATTAAGAGGAGTTAGAACATTGATATAAAACAAGTTATGTCTGTATAAAAAATGGTTATGTGAATATTTATGTACACATTATAAAACACTGCACGTGCTCACTACCGAAAAAGTTTCTCCCAATAGAAAGTTTTGAGAGCAATTTGGAAAAGTAACTTTGAAATTAAAAACCATTCTGCTTTCTAATTTCTCACTTTAAAGAAGTTTAACATTTTATCTTCTGATTTTGACTCAACCTTGGCAGGTATAATGGCTTGTGGATATAAGCTCTAAAATCAAAAGTGTCACCAGAAATGTCAAGTCAGTCCCATGTGTTGAACAGGAAGTGGGAGTGCCTCTGGTTGGCTGGTAGCTAGACAGGTACATAGATCAGTTCTGGGGAAATGACACTCAATACAACGATGTCCTTTTAATCCTCAAAAATCTCCCCTTTGCACTTGACTTTATTTACAGATAGCCTTGGATACCAGTTACTGGACTGTCATTAATCATGTCTTCATCTGGGGCAGCCTAGCCACGTATTTCTCCATTTTATTTGCAATGCACAGTAATGGCATCTTTAGCATTTTCCCAAACCAGTTTCCATTTGTTGGTAAGTGAGTCCTGCTGTTTACTGGGGCCTAGTGTCATGCTATAATATATTTGTCTTTGTAATTTATTTTCTGTGCTGGGTGGGACTAGGGATAACCAATAACCTTTCTCTAGGAATTGAATGAGCCAGGCATCTGAAGGCTTTCAGACTGGAAAAGGGCACCAAAAGATTAGTTTTTGCTGTTCCTACCAGATGCAAAAATATCACTGAGATAGCTGTTTAAAGGTTCCCAATAGTCCAGGCTTTTGCAGTAGTGTGTCCCTTTGAGAACAAGAGGCATAACACATATATCAGGGATACCTGAAGGCCTGTGAAAAGTTCATGTATGATGGAGGGAAAAGAAAGAAATACTAGGCTCTTCCTTTTATGCAATATCACCAAATTCTCTGCCAAAGTTCACCTGTGGAATTTATCTGCATTTAGATAAGAAATTATGTATAGTTTTGAGCCTCCTAAAAATTGCTGGTTGTTAGTCCTTATGTGGCACAAAGAGAAGGCCCTATAGTTACACAGCTAGGGTGCAAGTGTCAGCTCTACCACTTGCAAGCTGTGTGACACTGGGCAAGTTTCTTTTCCTTTTTATGCCTTATTATCTTCAATTCTAAACTGGGGGTATTAATAGTGCCTATTTTCATTGTACATTTGAGAGAGCTAAATGAGATAATGTATATGCAAGGCCTAGCATGTAGTCTGGTACAAAATACTTTTTCAGTAATCTTAATCACAATGATGATGATAATGACGATTCAAGCAAATGTGACTTGATTACTGTCTGGGGCATTGCAAAGTGATTTGGGCCACAGACAGGAAACAAAGGGTGTTCTAAAATCCCTAAAGTCCTGAGATTCTATAACTCTACAAAGAGTGTACATCTGGTCTATGTAGGGAATATACTACCATTGCACTCCACATTTCAAAATGATTCCCAGCAAGGGTCACTGAACTTTACACAATGGGGCTATTAATATACTTTCACAGAAATCTCTAGTGTGAGTGAAATAAGTTGATAATAGTGATGTTTCTGAATTCATCCCAGTAAACTGTGGAAAAGAGAAGCACAGTGAAAACCCTCTTGGGCTCAATCAGGGAAGACTGAGATTTGCATCCATTAGTTGAAGAACCCAGTCTAGAAAAACAATTCTTAGAAGAATGATTAATGCAGAAAGCAAAATAAGAGTAACTATAGGGTTATGCATTCCATGGATGCAAAGGCACCTGAAATTTTAATTCCATTTAAATGTACACATATACTTAAGAATGTTGCTCTTCAACTTTCGCCCTGCCCTGCAGGTACATGAAAATCTTTAAATTGCACCATGCTTACTTAATATGTAATGCTAATAATTTGTTTACCAAAAGATTCCAACCATGTAGAAACATAACGGTTATGAATAAGAATAAACATATTAGGAAAGAAAAACCTTAGAACTATTTTTAAGCTTTTTCTTTTCTCTTCTCTTCCCTCCCTCTCTCCCTCCCTCCCTCCTTTCCTTCCTTCCTCCCTTCCTCCCTTCTTTCTCTTTCCCTTTGATTGCCAAATCTGAAAGTTCAGTGCATTGACCAGGAAACGTCCAGTCCTAAGAGAGCACGCTAGCATGCATAATGAGACTGGAATGCCTCAACTGGAGAAAGTAGTTTGTGTGGGGACCACTCTCTCCAGCTAAGCACATGCCATTCCAGGAACTAATTACTGAGCTCCAATGAGACTTCTCAAAAGTTAGATCAACACTGGGTTTAAGAAAAGAAATGTCTCCTTAGAAGCAGGAGTGTGGTTTTTAAAGTGCAGCTTGCTTTTCTAGCTGTGCCTGGGTGTACTGAGCTTAAAGGAGCTGAGAGAGACATTGATTTTATTGAGTCCAGCTTGTTTCTGCCCAGGAAACTGTAATCAACTGCTCTTTGGTAGGCAGATTCTATCTTCCAAAGCCAGAAAATGCAGACATACCAATCAGGAGACAGGTCCTCATACTCAAAGCCCATTCAAATGGTGTGAACATTTTAGCACTGAGCGAGGGGACCTGGATAATTAGAGGTGTTGTAGCAAATCCCTAGAACACCAACGGAGACCGAAAGCTAATTTTGTGTGATGTAAGTAAGGCTGATATCTTCCTGTAGGATTTGTCTGTCTGCATGCCTTACTGACCCTTACTGCTTTTTTAAAACAAACATCCCAGTGTATGAAGCATGAGTCTAGAGTCAGGAAACTGGCTCCAGGCTTGGAGATGGGTTTCACTGCTCTGGCAAGCATTTGGGTGGCTGTGTCGGCAGTCTGCTGGTGAGGGGAATGCTCTTTCCACAAACACAGGAGCGTCCCTTATCTCCTCAGGGCCGTGAGTACTTGGTAACCAAGTGAGCATCACCGAAGTCAGCAAGGCCCTCTGAGGCAGGTTTTCTGGGGCTGTTGTCTGACTTAAAAATATTGGCCCTGTGGTAGATAAAGCTCCCCTTTAATAACGCAGCCAGTCACCAAGACCATTATTTGAGACTGGACCTTGTCCAGGGCACACACTGTGCAGTTTGGTATGATAGATTTACTCAAGAGTCTATACTGGTAAATGTGCCTTTTCAAAATGATGGCTGTTTGTTGTCAAGGGATCTTGAGTCTGGATGAGAGAATTCTGCTTTATGAGGCTGGGTGGGTGCCTGCTTGGCTCCAGTGGCCATCTCGAAGTGATCAGGCCACAAAGCCCTTCCCGAGGGTGGCGATCCTAACCGCTCTTGCCTTCTCCTAATCACTACAGCACATACGATATGCTGGGAAAGGCGCCTAGTGGTTCTCCCTCAGGAGTTCAAACCTCACCATTTCAAAAAAGACCTTACAGAAATAGACAAAGAGCCTATTAATCCAATGCCTCAACCCTATTTATAAGTAACCACAGTGTATATTCTTCTTTAATGACAGGAAATGCACGACATTCCATGACTCAGAAGTGCATCTGGCTTGTTATTCTCTTAACAACAGTGGCCACAGTTATGCCTGTGGTGGCATTCAGATTTTTGAAGGTGGATGTCTTCCCTACCCTGAATGACCAGGTATGTCGCGGTGCTGATCAGTACTTGAAGGGCTGGTTGCTGGCTCTTGGAATCATGTCCTACTTTGCCTGGAAGCCCAGGGAAGAGCTAATAAACTTCCCATGAGAAACACCCGTGGGTACACCGCATCCTATCACAGCAGAGGGAACCGTCCATCTCTGAGAGTACTAGCGTTGCGGGTGCCAATGAAGGTAAATGTCTCAGGTGCATGTAGGTGGGGTGTCATAAATTACAAGTTAAGCTGGGTATTTTAAAAAGTTGACTGTTAAACAAAAAGCACACTGGTAACATTTTGGACAATTGTTCCAAGGCAGAGGAAAGCTATAGGGGAAGTTATTGATCTGGGGGAATGTAAAGGGTACAATAAAGAGATAAGCCAAGCAAGGTGTGAGATGAAGGGACTCTAAATTTTTGAGGAAATATAGTAGCAGATTCAGAAACATGGATGGTGTTACCTTCTGAACAGATTAAGAAAGGGAATTGCAGTTTGATAGCTAGATTGGAAAATATAAAGTTAGCAGGAAAATAGAACAGATTATAGAACTATCTAAACCAAAGGATTAACCGTGTCACATACTCAGGGGAAGAAGAGTATAAACAGGAAAATGTTAAGTGAGGTCAGGACCCAGAGAAAAGGGGAAAGAAAGGAGAGAGATGCATTTGTACTCATGTCAGAGAAGGGGGGCAAACACTGGTGGGGTGAGTGGCCAGGCCACTGATACTGAGAGGCAGTGAGGCAGAAGTTCCCGTATCATGACATTCTTCCCATTTTAGGGCCCCAGTATGAAAAGATTCCTTCTGAAATGATTCACGGATGCCCCTGTCACATTTGTCCTTTCCCATTGGCTCTGTGAACTCATTCTGATGTAAACCCAGAAAATGATGGATGAGCCGAAGGAAGGAAGGACGATGCTCACTTCTTCCAGTATTTAGTGAGATCATGATTTTCTGCTTTTAACGGCTTTCTCCTGACACAAAGCTCAGATGCCAAGAGATCAGCTGAATCAGAGAACAAGGCGGCTCGGCCCAAACCTTGGATCTTTTCTTTTCTACTTTACAGGGAAATTAGATGAATGCTGGAAACTCACTTAAATGCTGAGCTCTTTCAAAAAGCCACTAAAACCCCCCAAAGAAATCAAGACCCTGAAAAAAATCTCATGGTACACTGACCTAGCACAAGAGTTGGAAATTTCTGACTCTCATTTTCTAAATTTTCTCCTAAGTTATGAAAGCCTGTTTGATGTTGAAAATCTCTAAAAGGGAGGGAAAAGGCCTGTTTTGGAGAAATGGTACTATCAATCGCTACACTGACTGTGTTTAAATGCTGCATGTTAGAAGACCTTTCTGTACAAAAGTATGTTTCAACTCACTTCAGATGAATGCATGAAGTAGAGACAGTGATGAAATTTGTCTTAACACTTCTTGCTTACTTAATAGTCTCTTGGTAGGAATAAAACTAACCAGTGCCCAGGGGAGTCTTTTGGGTGGAAAACTTGGTTTTTAGGTGAAAAACTTCCTTTTACAGTGAGGTACTTTGTTATTGTTGATGTTGTTTTACTGAAAAGGCTTTTCCTTCCCCAAGTGGCCCACTGCCTGGAGTCTAGCATGTGGACACATCTCACCCGGGTGTCCTTCCCTTCCAGATCCGCCGGTGGCAGAAGGCTCAAAAGAAGACAAGGCCCCTCCGCAGCCGAAGGCCTCACACTCGTAGATCAAGCTCAAGAAGGTCTGGATATGCTTTTGCTCACCAAGAGGGCTATGGAGAACTTATCACATCTGGAAAAAACATGCGAGCTAAAAATCCACCCCCAACATCAGGGTTGGAAAAGCCACTGTATAACAGCACAAGCTGGATTGAAAATTTGTGTAAGAAAACCACAGACACAGTGAGCAGTTTTAGCCAGGAGAAAACAGTGAAACTGTGAGGCAAGATAGATTTGAACCACAAAGTTATCTTTCAGCTGGAGCTGAAATTTAGCAGACTCTGGAGTTTGGCATCAGGGGTGAGGGGTGGGGCAGAGTGCCTCAATTTAATTCTGTAGCAGTGCCACCGCCCATGCAGTAGGGGTGTACTCTATGGGAAACCAGGCCAGATGGCTACTGTCTGATTTGTGATTTGGTGGACAAAGCCCTCACGATACAAGCACAGGTTTTTATCAACCTAGATACCAAATGACCTGAACCTTATAATCTCATTTATGGAGAAAAACTTACAAATCTTCATATACATTGACTGGATTTTCAGGTGGATGAAAGGGTTCATATCCCAACTGAAAAGTTTGCTTATTGAAAGATGAACACATTATGTAAGATCAGCCTTTCCCAAGAGGCACTTTGAAGATTTAACATGGGTATTAAGGTACTTTCAGACTAAGAGCAGTTGGTCACTCTCCAGTCTTCATATCCACTTGTGTGTTCAGCTAGGAGAACAAATCACCTTCATGCCTGAAGAACTGAAAAACATGTTGTGTTCCTTATTTTCCTGCTAGTCTAGAGACAAAGTACATTGAGCATCTTTACAGTGGGATAAGCTGGTAATTTGGTCAAATGTTTTCAAAAAGCTCTCAGGGACATGTTCACAAAACATCAAAGAGAGGCCCTCTAGTAAGTTTTCTAAACACTTTTGAGTGACTTTATAACAACCTCAGTAGTAATTTTGCCCTGCAGCATCCAGAACCATTAATGGAATCTGCAAAGCTTTGGAATTCCACCCTAATGATTGTATTTCACATAGCGTCTAGGCAAATACTTCCAACATTTCCAATCTTTAAAAGTTCAAATTCGAAACCAAACAAATTAAGGAGCAATCTCTTCAATTACTATTCCAATGCTCAGGCCCAGGTTATTCAGAGTTAGTTGCTTTTGATATTCAGCTGTTATGTTTGTAATTCAAACATATAAACATATGTAGGTGAAGTTGATGTTCTGGAGATGTTCCGGTCCAAGTCTTCTGTCCACGTGTGAGTTCCCAGCATAGTTCCCATAAAAGAATTCCGGCAGATTTGTGTTCGGACCCCAGCTCTACCACTTCTTACCTCTGTGAACTCGGGCAGGTAATGGGCATTATCTGGACTTAGTTTCTCCCTCTGTAAAACGAGGATATCCTAACTACCTCACGTGGTTATTTGAGGATTGCCAAAGTGAAAATTCTCAAATCATTAAAAACATAATTCTCATATGAATAGATGGTGAGTTAAATTCCATTTAACTCATCAGAATAACAGATATTTGAAGAGAATGTGAAGAACTGGAATTTAAGTAATCAATGGAGAGGTCTTGATGAAATGAGATTGCAAAGTAAGATATCAAACATATTAGTGTCGTACAAGGAACTAAAACTATAACCTTGGAGGTAAGTTTCTTTATAAAGTCTATTTTTGACTTTTCAGAAGTCAAAAATAAATCAACGTTGTGCCTTTGCAATTTTCTGCAAGTCAGCCTCCAACTTCATAGGGTCTTTAATCTCATCCC
This sequence comes from Manis pentadactyla, assembly GCF_030020395.1. Taxonomy (NCBI): domain Eukaryota; kingdom Metazoa; phylum Chordata; class Mammalia; order Pholidota; family Manidae; genus Manis; species Manis pentadactyla. The sequence continues at coordinate 98,828,915 of NC_080029.1, read as the reverse complement.
TGTTGAATTGTTAGTCAAACAAAATTATATTTCCCAAGAAAATGGCCCTTGGATGGGCCTGATGGCCCTTGGGTGGGCCTGATGGATATAATAGGCTAGCATGATATTAATAGATCACACAGTCCTTTTTTTTTCACCTTAATTTTCACGTCTGGGGTAATTTTCCCTGAATGGGATCAAATAAGATATGTAAGAGGTTAATACAGTGGTTTAATCATAGTAAATTGCTCATAAATATTCCCTTTTCCCCTACATGTCTGTATAGACTTATCCAGATGTTACTTTTCAATGTCTAATTTGTCATTACTTTCACCAAGTTTGCTTGCTTTTAGTAACATATTTGAAAGACTTGAAACTTTCAGTAAATGTTTTGGCACTGTTACTGTTTGATGCTCTCTCTTGTCCTTATTGGGAACTCACTGTGGCGAGTTTCTGTTCCAGTGGTCAGCTGAATTTTTTTCTCTCCACATGTCTGAGAAAAACGTCCATTATTCTTAAGATCAGAGTCAAGAATAAAATGAACCAATTGGACCTCTATGTAAGGGATGGGAGGGATTAGAAACAGTCCAGGTTTGCAAATTCAGTTCAAATTAAGGCTGTCTATAAAGAGATAATGTGGATGATTGTGAGCAAAACACATTATTGGTGTATTTTGGCCCGATGAGATCCAAGTAAACACACACCCATTGCGAGATCATTCACTTACAAGTGCCAGGGATTGTTTTGGACCTGAAGATAAAGAGTCTGAGGGATGGGTAGTGATGTTGGGGCTCTGGGGAGTAATACAAATTTAATTTTATATGAATGTTATCAGATAATTTGGAAAGAAAAAAAACTTTATCTAGCTTCAGAATTGGAGTTTTAAAGCCTCAGTCCAAGTTTTGAGCCCTTACAGGTGATTGCAAATTGTATTTCCCTGACTTAGATATGCTATCTTTGTCATCAGCCTCCAGCTGTCTATACCAAAAAGGAAAGAAAGAAAGTAAGAGAGGGATGAAGAAGCAAGAGCGATAAAGCAAAAGAAGAAGGAGGAGAGGGAGAAAAAAAAACCAGTTAAATATCTCTTAAGGTGATACGACTTCTGAAAAATAAATGTAATTCCTTGAAGGAAAAAAATGAGATTGAATTTGAGAAGTGAATAACAAAACCTCCCTCACAGTCAGTGGGAGATGGGGAACATTTGTTTGGAGAGAGATTAACCCGGGTGCTGTCTTGAGGGCTGCACCCTTTGTGCTAGTTTGTGTTTCTCTAGAACAGCCGCTGATGGTCTGCTGTCTCTGGGTCTCTCTAAGCTCCCACGGAGGTGCTAAACACTATGGCAGTGCTTTTGGGCGAGGCAGTTGCACACCCTCAGGTTCTTGCTAATGATTCAATAAGATTGCATGCACATTCCAACTTTCATCTCTGCTATTTTTAATATCAAAAGTATACAAAAAAAAGGTAAGACACTCATGCCCAGTAAGACAAGGCCACTTAAAAGTTCTCTCTACCTCGTCCCTGGGCTGAGAGGAGATTCTTTGGGCCTCATTTTCCTCAGGATTCAAGTTAAACAACAGAGCTTGAGTGATTTCCTTTCTAGTTACATGGAACTTTGCAGTTTATGCATCAACTGGAACTGTTTAGTTTATTTATCAGTTTGTGTATTTACATAAACTGTATTCTTTAAGCCTTACAACAACCCTATGAGGTGGCCAGGACATTCATGTCAAGCCCATTTTAGGAAGAGGACATTGAAGCACAGAGGAGTTAAGTGCTTTGCCCAATGTCACACAGAAAGCAAAAGAGCTCGCTCAGATCTGGCACCAAATCCTGAGCTTCTCCTTTCCTTCCTTTCCTTTCTGCATTTCATGAAGTTAGTTATGGACTGCAGACAAGGCAAGTAAACACACTTCAACTATTTTTTTTTTAATTCTAGAAAATATAACAAATCAGAAAGGCTGTACTTCTGATTTTTATGGTAAGGCATTGCATTATTCTGTTAATGTGTACACAAAATGCCTTAAGTTCATATGGTTTAATTATACCAATTAAATCACTCAGAATTATTATTTTACATTAAAAAAAATTGACACAAAGTTTAATAGTGGAAGATGCCAGTAATGATGATGCCTTCTGGGTTGTGACGATTTTTTGAGGTTCAAGGGTTAGATAATCATGTGGGGCCACAATTTTCTAATTTTTATATTAACATCTGGTATTAAATGTCTGCAGTTTGTTCTACTGTGTCATATTTCATTCCTCGGTGAGAAATCATAAACTTTTGCAATTTTCTAACCTAAGCGTTTTGCCGAACTGCTTGGAAGCCAGAATTAAATGACCCATGTGTTTCAAAATGCTCATTGCAAAAGATTTGGAGGGCCTGGCTGGGCTAATCTGTACGTCTGGGGCTATGACTTAACCAAGAAGGGGGCCTATCTGTCCTAGTGTTTCAAAACTTCCTGGCAGATCTATTCCTGTAACTGGTGCAGAATGCAAATCAGTTTGGAGCTGCGTAAGTAATGTCCAGAGTTCAAGAAAGAATAATGATGAATTGGCCAGAACTCTCTGGCTATCTCAATCAGATTCCCATAAAGTTTATTAGTTTAAATGTTTAATAAGTAGCAGCCCTGGGCTTATATAGAAAAACCTTATTGAAGCAGGATGCATGGCAGGAGAGATGACGGTTAACTTGATTTGGAAGGAAAGCAATGATCAACGGAAAGTCCAGTCGTTTCATCTTGTCATGAATGTTTCTGGACTCCCTGTCTTCTGGGTAAATGTGAGTGGCGAGTAAGCTGTTTCTTGAATGGCTGATGACTTTACTTCTGGTTCCTTTCTCCCACTCCTTAGTGTGCAGCACATACAAATATATAAAAACAGCTGAATCCCAGACACTGGCGAGGACTGCATTGACTCCAGAACACCCTCGGAAAAGGTCTCGAATAAAATTCCTGTTGCCTTCTTGTGATGATGTCACTTTCATTAAGTGATGATTGAAAAGGAATTTGAGATCATAATTAGGTGGTTGGGGGGTATTAAAGTTATTACAATCAGTTCATCAGGGAAATTGACCAATAAAAATGAAGCTGGGTCATCAATGGGAAATTTTGCCCCTCTGCTAATGGTAGCTGGCACTCAGCCCTATTCTGACCCCTAAGTCACGTGAAAACAACTCCTAAAACAATTCCTACTCTATAAGGTGCCTCCTTGGTCTCAACTAGATAAAATAAATATTTCTATGCCAAGTAATCCACGGATACCCAGGTCAAAATATTTTCTTGTTACTGATTTGCTATACCAGCTACAAGTTTGGTTTTCACAGTATAAGATGATGTATTTTGAACAACAGGAATAGTTTCTAACTGTACAACATCAACGACAAAATATCCTTAGATATTGCAAATGATTTATTATTGGTATGAATTATTGACATTACTGAACAGTTATACAAATAACACATTTGTAAATAATAATGGCTCAGAAGTTTGGGAGCTTAGTTACATTTTTGGTGATAGGAAAGGTCACTGGAAATATCTTTTTGGTTGACAGGTTTTTATTTCTTGATTCCCTTTTTTCCTCAGACTTCTCCATGTAAGGTTTACACATAGCTCACGTCTAGCAGGCGTCTCCTCACCGCACAGGAAGTGGGCTAAAACACTGACCACTGCTGGTCTAAGCACTGAGTGTGGGGAGGCCAGGGAAGGAACAGAATTTCTTTTTCCTGCCCTTGTGGAGATTCTAATCTAAAATCTTTCTACTGTGCTTTATACTTATCACAGTTTGTTGAATTTATGATGCCATCATTTCAAAGATACACCATTAATTTATTCATTACTTGAAAACAAAAAATATTGCCAGGTAGAGTTGTAAAGATGCTATTGCATGTAAGATTTATTCCTAGTTTCAGACATACTAAAATATGAAATATAGCAATTACAAGATGGTAGGACGTTGAGAAATGGCACTGAAAAATTACAGTGTATGGTGACTACTGTTTTACAACATTTCAAAGGGATACTAGTTTCAGAAGTTATTAGGGGATAGGAAATAATTTTATTTTGGGGTTTGGGGGAAACCCAATCATTTCTTTTGCAGCCAAGGAAAGGGAGAGCCTGGAGAAGCAGGCGCAAGAGGATGCTCTCAGGGCAACATTGCAGAGGGTCCCTTCAACCCAGCACCAGCAGTGGCCAGAGCAGTGAGGGCGTGGCCACAATCCTCCAGGCAGATGCGCCCCCACAGCACTCCCCCGAGAGGATAAATAACTGGCAGGGCAGCTCCCGGGGACCTGTGGGTTTGCCCAGTGCTGAGAGCTTATCAGTTCCCCTTAGCACCCTGCTGTGTAGCCTATGGAGTCCCTGGAATTTAATTGGTATCACTCTGTCAAGTTATCCTGACTAACTTACTTGTATCTTATTTTCTGCTGCAGCATCCTCACAAAAAGAATGAGAAAGTTAGTTTTTGATGGGCTCTCTTGTTGATTTTATAGAGGAAGGTAGATGACATGGTGATTGAGAGTTGGGACTGGGGTCAATAGCCTGGGTTTAGCTCTACCCCTCAGGCAAGTTCTTAACCATCACTCCCAGCTTTACTTTTCTTACACATTCCACTGGATTGGTAATCTTACCTACCAGGATGGCTCCTGTGAGGATCAGATGAGACAGTGCTTGTTGAAAAACATTTGTCACAGTGCTTGGCTTGCAGGAAAAGCTAAATACACACAAATAAATAACTACAAGCCCTCCAGGTTCCAGAAGAGCCACCACAGGTTTGTACACCAGAGGGCTGCTTTTAACTTGCCCCAGAGGAGAGTTGACATGACTTGGTTTCGAGACTTGTGGCTCAGGAAGGCTAAATAGAGCTGAATTGTTGAAAGGAAAAGCGGACTCTGGGTTTGAGGAGAAGCCTTAAGTGAGTAAATGCTGGAAAGATCTGGATTTCTCAGACCAGGGAGAAGAAGGGGTGGTGCAACCTACTGAGCTGCAGAGACCCTAATCCCACTTGCTTCCCAGAATGCCAAGAAATGTTATGCCACCTGGATGCCTGGGATGTAAACAGCAAGCACCAAGGCCTTCCGAGCAATGACCCCTGTTCCCCTGTAGCTTAGTCTGTGGCTAGCAGCATGCTGGGAGGGCAGCCTTGCCCAGTATGGGGAGCCAGAGATCAACAGTGGTCACATGGGATCCCGGGGAACAATGGCACCGAGTGGGAACTGAGGACTGGATCCTCCCCAGGTTCCCGGGACCAAGGGAAACCTGGGATTCTAATAGGGGCCAAGGGGATGAAGCAGGGAGAGTAGAGGTTCACAGCCAGTCTAACTGGCTATGGAAAGATAAATGAGTATGGTATTTTTTAGACCTTAGTTCTGTGGAGCAAACCCATACCCATTAAATAATTCTTGGACTTGCTGTTTTGTATTATCGTCATTGTTGTCAGCTCACTCTGAGAAGGAATTCCAATGAGGAGTGTGTGTCTCATTCAAGCTGCCTGTAGGGCTCTTGTGCTTTGCCCACCCCTGACCGTTTCCCCCAACTCTACCTCCTTTTGCCCACAGCATGGTGGTGGTCACAGTCCATCCACCCACTAGGCTGACATGAATGATATCAGCCCTAAACTCTCAAAGGCTACCTCGATTGGACACTCATTCTTATCAACTGCTCTTTGTCATTCACATGGGCTTTCTACCTGATCCTCTGGCAAGTGGCCTGGGGATTTTCTCTAAAATAGTGTCATAGAACAGCTGGAGGTCTTCAGCTGACTTGCTGCTGGAAAGGAAGGCTCAACAGAAAAAGGAGAAGAGGGTACATAGAGTGCCTTCTCCTATCCTGAGTACCCGGGTGGCTCCAACATGGAACTGTGTTTCTCTGGGACTCAGTGATGATGGACACAGGGTTGCAAGGTGAGTGGTTTGCCTTGGGCATCCCCCTTCACTCAATCTGTGCTCTTCTCACCATGCTGCCTTACCCATCCAGGTTGCTCTGCTAAGCTGTCTTACTGTTCACTCAATTATCTGCTAAACTCCTGTGAAAGTATTCCAGGTGGCCTCCTGCATTCTACTAGGGGACTATGTACTTTGTACATCTTGGTGGAGTCCCCTTTAGAATAAGCCTACAGGTGACATTCATACTCTGCTCAAATGTCCCCAGTGATGCAGCACTCATGAGCTCAAGGTAGCCAACCCCACATCGTGACCATCCATTGCCTGCTTCCACCCTTGGAGAAATGACAAAATAAGTCTCTTCTGCATGGCAGCCCCTCAAGAATTTGAAAGCAGGTGGTCTCCTCTCTGTCCTCCTCTCTTCTCTGAGTTTCATCACAGTGTCACTTGACCACTTGCAGTCTTAAAGTGTTCTGATGGTGGGGTTGGTTTCATCCCTGAGCTCTAAAATGTTTTCATCTTCCTTGGGAGCTTTGTCCAGATCTGGGAGGCAGCACCCTGAGGCTGACAAAACATGGGAAAATAGAAACTGAGGAAAAGGTGATGGTGGGAGAAGTCTCCAAAGATTGGTGAGCCAGGGTCCAAATAGTCACGAGGGTTTCTCTGACTCCACTGCTTTGTTTGGGGTCGTCCTGTGGGGCCTTGGCAGAAAAAAGGTGAGGAGCAAAAGTCAACAACAAAACAAAAAATGTCCCTGGGGTGAAAGGAGGGACCTGAGGATCATGGGAATTAGGAAGGGGAATAGCTGAGGAGAAAGCCACGGGACAGACCGAGGTGTAGGGAAGCAGTGAAAGACCACTGACACTGCGCAGTCCGGCTTCCTGGGCAAAGGAGGGGAGGGACAAGGGAGAGCAGGGCTATCGCTTGGAAAGCCCCCTGAGGCGGTGTTTAGCAGAGACACTCAGCTTCTCCATGCCCATGTCCCCACGGGGGAATGAGGTTACTGGACGTTCCTTGTAGGGTTGTGAGGATTCCACGGGATAATGGTTATAATACAGAAGCTAACACTTTTTCAGCCTTTATTGAGTGGTGGGTTTTGTGCTAAGCCTCACATGCATTATCTCATTCAGTCCTCGCAACAACCTGCTGAGACAGTATCACTATTTCCCCCTTTTTCATGTGAGAGGACTGAGTCCCGAGAGGTTAACCCAAGAGGTGGGAACTTATCCCGAGTCTTAGAGTAGAGGACCCAAACCCTGGGAGTCGGGTTCTTCCATAGGCTGTGCTCTTAACCCTAGGCTGTCTCTCATAGATGCTTAGGTTATGGGTTCAGTCTTTCTGGTTCCTGGTGACTTACTTTTGGGTGGCCAGTGGGCATACTTCTTATTAAAGCTCTCCATTTAATCTAATTCCCTGACAATCCAGTATTCCATATTTCTCAACTTTTTCTAAGTTTTTTCTCAACTTCCAACCTATGAGTCAATATAGGGAAGAGAAGAGGAGGTTATTTTATTTAAAAGTTACATTATCTCCTTTCATTTCTATAGCAGAAAAGTCAGAACGCACCTTGAGCTAACACTGGGTATGTGTTGATTTTCCATGAGCCTTTAGGGGTTCTCCAGACACACATACTGGAATCAATCACAGTAAATTCTACATGCAGGTTGCTTTCCCCCCACATTGCTTTGTAAATTCTTCAGCATTCAGAGTAAGTTTTTTTATGGCCATTAAAATATTTTTCAGCTGGGTCAGCCTGAAGAAGTCACTGCAAATTTTTGAGTCAGGACCTGAGCTCTGAAGGGTTAAAAATCTTGGTCACTTTGACTGGCTCCAGTTTTGAGCACTGATCACCGATAGGAAGACATGCTATCTTTCATCTTTCTCAAGATGCTAGTTTTTGGTTCTAAATGTGATCATAGTATGGATGCATAACCTGCTAGAAAGTTGACTTTGACTCTGAAGGTATCTTTATCATATGGAAGATTGCCAAGAACGAAGTGCCTACGCCATGCCAAGAAATTAGTCTCATTAATTTGGATATCACAAAATATTTACCTTCAGATTTCTTCATTTTTCTCCATTCTGTTCTTGCTGGCCATCATTTCTAAGCTGGTACCGTTGCCTTTTGCCTGCCTTATTTCTCCACACATTCAGATCTGAAATACGGAGGTGTTTAAGAAGACACAAAGGTAAATTATCTATTCTTTGATGCCCCCAGGTCCATTTGATTAAGGATGGCCCTTCAACCAAGAACCTCAGTGTCCTTGTAACTTGATATGTGTGGGTTAGAAGATAAGACACATCTGCCAATCTTAGTGGAGCAGTTGATCCCATCTCTGCTCTACGCCCCTTATACATACCTCTGGAATCATACTTATACAGTTGTGCTGAGTATATATTTTAAGCCTGTCTGCCCCTCTAGACAGAGAAATCCTACAGAAAAGGGTTCATGTCTTACATGCCTTTGAATTTCCAGTGGATTGCACAGCTTCTAGCAGATAATTTATTGTCACAATATCTGCTAAATGAATGAATGCTTATGATTCAGACTTACTGTGGAAATAAAAGTTTTGTTCTGCACAAAACATTGACGTGTTCTTTTTGGCAATGTAAGACTTGGAAAACACATCTCCCATTTAACCATGGATGCATGAATACTGTGTGTTGACCACATCCTGGGGATAAATTCTGGAGTTTCATTGCTTTAATCATTCTTCTGGGTCAATATCTGGCATGGAGTAAAACCCCACAGGAGTTACTAAGCCCTTAAAAATACCTCATCAAGTAAATCCCACACATGGAAGGTCTATTTTAGAGACACTGCAGTCTTTTGGGCTTTAAACTGTATTTCCTCTCAAATAAAGTATTTTTCCTTGGACTTGACTTTTTATATTTGTATTTTTCCCACTCTTGGTTGTCTGTGTTATATTTTATCATTACTTATTGTATCTATTCATATTGCAAGCCATTTGAGTCCTTTGAGGTGGGATGTGACTAAATACATTAAAAGACGCTGCTATGTCATAGGTAGGTGACTGGGATTAAATCGGAGACTATAGGGAGGATGCAGATGGGAGTCGTCTTTCTCTCTTGGTCTACTCCATGATCATGGACAGGTCACTTAATTCATATTGCTCTTTGCCTCTGTTAGTTATTGTAGTTAGCTGGGTTCTGTACCTTTAACAAATGACTGGAAGACTTTTTTTATAGAGCGGTGACTTAGTTATGGCACTAAAAAGAACCACAGTCATGCCTTCTCAGCAGTTCTTTCCAGCCCCAAAAGTATTGCTAGTATTTGTTCTTTGGGTCCTTAGGGACAGGATGGCTCATGAGGACATTCTTGCTACTTCTTGGCAAGTCAATTAATAAATCAAGAGGTTGCATAGCTGGGATCTGTGGGGAACACAGCAGTGGCATAAAGCACAGACTAGACTCTCAAGGGACTTCAGACCAACGAGGAACAGAGCTTGGCACATGGCATATGAGAGCAGCGGAAACAGCCCTGCATTTGGAATCAGAACACCTGGGTTCAGGCCAGGCTCTAGATCTTGTGTGTTTTTACCTAATTTTTCCAGACTTTATTCCTTTGCTTGTCAAATAGAGCTGAGAGCAGAGCAGTAGTCAGGATTAAAGAAGAGAATGAATAACAAAGCAGTTTACAGCTTGCAAAATAATATGTCAGGAATACATATAATCATAAATAGTGTTTATTTTTTATACAAAGTGATGCATTGAAAAGAACTTTGGTGGTATGCAGACTTGGATTCCTATGTCCTTACTATCTGTCTGGTTTGGGACAAGGTACTTGACACCTATGAATCCCAGTTTCTTAAGCTTTATCATGGGTATGTTAATGCCAATATGGTAGAGCTCCTGAGGATACTGGTGACAATGTATGGAAATCAATAAAAATCATCAAGCAGAGTGGCTGGCATATAGTATGCACTGAGTAAATGGAATTTTTCATTTCATGATTAGTATGGCATAGCAATAGACATTGCATGCAATTTGCTACCAAATTGCCTCCAGTCTGTGGGTATGTAGGAATTCAAAGAAGAGGTATGCCAACTGTATTTGGGGTCTTGTCAAAAAGGCTCTATGGACAAGGAGTGATTTGACATAGGCCTGGAAAAGTGGGTAAGATTTGCTTAGGTGGCGTGAACAGTGTTGATTATTCCTCTGAGCGTAGATAGCTCACTCAGGGTCACACTTGCATTCTTCTTAGACCTTCTGTACCACCAAGCACAGGATCCTGGAAGTTATTTACATATCTGCCTGTATCCCTGTGAACTACTGGAAGAAAGGGAACAATCATTTTCATCTTTGTAGTCCTTAAAATAGTGGCTCTCAAACTTGGTGGCTTTCAGCCCCATGAATATCAGCTGGAGAGCTTTTAAAATACCCATAGTGGGGCCTCATGCCAGCCCCTTTAAGTAGGAATCTCAGGGCTTGAGCCTCCCAGCCATTTATAACATGGATGCAGGGTGAGAACCATTGTCTTAAAGTATCAGCCACAGAAGAGTAGATGCGTGCTCAATTGTTGAGATGGTAGTGTCAAGGGAATATGCCAGAAAGAGCACTGGACTAGAATAAGGAGTTTCATGTTCTAGCTACAGCTCTGCCCTGACTGCTGGCCAAGTTCTTTGGCCTCCCTGGGCTCTGTGTCTTCTTCTGCAAGTTAGAGAGGCTAGCCTCTGTGTCTCTTCAGGCCCTATGATACAGCCAAGCAGGTGTCATCCCTACCCCTCTAGTTTGGGGAGCCAGGCTCGATGGTGGAATGTTGGGGTGCTCCTGCTTTCCCCATAAATACACTTCTCTCCTCCCCACACAAACACACCCAGGGGTGCATTAGAGGCGCTCACCAGGGACATCTGAAAACTGTTCTCTTCTTTCTCCAAGAAATGCCATGACAATGTCAATCTGTGCTTGTTTTATTTCTTTTTTTTTTTTTTTTTAGATAATTATTTTTTATTGAAGGGTAGTTGACACACAGTATTACATTAGTTTCAGGTGTACAACACAGTGATTCAACATTTATATACATGATAATTCTAGGTACCAGCTATCACCATACCAAGTTGTTACAATATTTTGACTATATTCCTTATGCTATACATTACATCCCGGTTACTTATTTATTTTACAATTGGAAGTGTGTGTGTATATATATATTTTGTGTGTGTGTGTGTGTGAGGGCCTCTCTCATATTTATTGATCAAATGGTTGTTAACAACAATAAAATTCTGTATAGGGGGGTCAATGCTCAATGCACAATCATTAATCCATCCCAAGCCTAATTTTCATCAGTCTCCAATCTTCTGAAGCATAACGAACAAGTTCTTACATGGAGAACAAATTCTTACCTAGTGAATAAGTTCTTACATGGTGAACAGTACAAGGGCAGTCATCACAGAAACTTTCAGTTTTGCTCATGCATTATGAGCTATAAACAGTCAGTTCAAATATGAATACTCATTTGATTTTTATACTTGATTTATATGTGGATACCACATTTCTCTCTTTATTATTATTATTTTTAATAAAATGCTGAAGTGGTAGGTAGATACAGGATAAAGGTAGAAAACATAGTTTATGTTGTAAGAGAGCAAATGTAGATGATCAGGTGTGTGCCTGTAGACTATGTGTTAATCCAAGCTAGACACGGGCAATAAAACATCCACGTATGCAGAAGATTTCTCTCAGAACAGGGGGGGTTGTTTTATTTCTAATGGAAGAAATGTGACCCTTTTATTGGAAACACCTTGTGCAAGGAGGCACGTCTGCCGTCTGGTGGCTGAGAGCAGGGCTGTTGTCTGTGCCCCACCTGTCCCCACAGCCGAGACTGACATGCCCTCAAAACGTAAACCTCTGTGAAGTTTCCTATGGACATGTGCACACTGGGCCCCTGTGGCTGTTTTTGGCCAATGTAACTCAAACCATATGCCTGGAGAGGAATCAAGGCAAATACATTTCCCCCAAAGGCAAAAAGTAAGTAAGTGGCACCTTCTTGTCATAGTCATGGACCTGTCTCCCCAAACCAGGCACTGGCCAAACCTAAAACATAATTGCAATGTCAGTCCTGAAAATCACAGCACACATGGACCGGGCCACCTGAGGTCCTTTAAAAGCAGCCATCCATTTTCACTCTTAATAAGCAGAGGGTGGGAAATCAGAGGAAGGGAGTGCACTGCTGGGGGATTTCATCTGGCATCCCAGCTTCTCTGTCTGAGCTTAAGGCGAGGAGGTGGAGCACAGACAGGGCCTGTGGAAGCAGAATGCAGTCACCTTCCTCCTACCCCAGTTGACTGCTTCCATTTAGCATCCTCAGGACCTCAGCCTCCTCCTCTGTAAAATGGGAAGAATGGTTCTCACTGCAGAGAACTTTTGAGAGGATTCATTTATATATATAAGTAGTTCAGTGAATGGACTCTGAAGCCATGCTGCCTGCATGTGACCCCTCTGCTACATTCCAGCTTTGCTGGGCAAGTTAATTTTCCTCTCCCTGTCTCAGTTTTCTCATCTGTAAAGTGATGATATTAGTAGGATCTACCTCATGAGGTTATTGTGAGGATTAAATGAGTTAATACTTGGGAAGCTCCTGGAGTCATGGCTGGTTACAGAGCAAGCACTCGCTAACAGGAAGAGTGAACATTTACTGTGCATCACCCAGTGGCTGGCATACCGACCTGCCCAATGGCTGCCGGCCCTTATGACTGTTAGGACTGTTATCCCCTCAGCTACAGAAGAAACATCTGCCCTCACCTCTCATTTCCTCCCTCTCGACCTCCTGGTATGATTCAGGCGTGAGTCCTCTGAGGTGTCATCCTGGCCTTGAGGGAGGAGAAGGAGGGGCTGCAGGACCAAGTGAGCAGGGCAAGGACCTCCGGCCAGCAGCCCAGGCCCCGAGGGGGAGCCCTGGCCCCAGATCAGCTCCTTCCCACAGGAAGTGGAGAAACCACAGTGGCCCTCACTTTCCCTGGGCTCTCACTGACTCATGCTGTCATTCTTGGGCTCACCCCATGGAGAAAGAGGTTCCTACAGAAGCCAGAGGTTCTGTGCTTAGGGTCTCAGGCTCTGTTCTCAGATCAGGATGTTCTGATGGGACTGCCTGGGATGGGGGGTCTGGGAGAGGGGGTTCTGGTTTCCTGGGGACCTCTAAGCCCCTCTGGCAGCTATAGAAGAGGCTGGGCACCTGCCTTCAAAGAGGAATGTCCTCTTCTGGGGTCAGAGGGAAGGAGAGTAAGCAGTCTCTGATGGCTTTTTAGCATAATTGTTGTTCTTTCTAATATTAGTCCATGCTTTGTTCTTACAGAAAAATGACCTAATGTACGTTATTCTATGAATATGGAAAGGCCCATCATGTGCCAGGCACAGTGCTAGGAAATGCTCTCAAAGAAGAGTTCATGAAATCCTAAATAATTACTATATAGTATTTTCAGTTTGTAATTTAAGTGGGTTCAGAGCCCAATGGGGGCATCATACAAGGCTTCAAGGAAGAAATTATGTTGGGTTGAGCTACTGGTTCTCAGAAACAGGCCCACCTCAGTTAAAATTCCAACTCTGCTACTTATTTTGTGATCTTGGAGATGGTATCTTAGCCTTTCTGAACCTTGGTTTCTCCATCTGTAAGATGAAGATAACGGCACCTTCTTTAAGGGGTTTTTGTATGGAGTAATTAACACATGGTGATTAACAGTGTAAGTAAATACTTAACAAATGGTGACCATTTTTAATCAGTGAAAATCTTCATATGCTTAACAATTCCAATGGGGGCATATTTTTACAGGATTATGGCATGTTCGGAATTTATTCAAGATTTGTTTCATAGATGGCTACATCTGAGCTTGTAATCTTGCAGCTGGGACCACCAAAGTCTTGGGGTTGCCCAAGAGCCATGGAAATTCCAGGTATTCAGGAGTGAGCTCAAGAGGTGGATCCCAGCACACATACTGCCAACGAGGGTGACTGTGCAGTGCCTTCACTGATAGGCTCACACATTGCCTCTTCTGCCCGTAAAGCGTCGTCTTTACAGGAAGTCTTGTGGGGCCATCCACACAAGTTGGCTGCACCTTGAAGTTATGGAGATTAGGAGAGAGAGACAAAATCCTTCAATGGAGCTCCAAGACACCTTGAGTTTATAACCCATGTAATTCCTCCAGTGGAAACCTGTATTTCTACAGTGGGTGAAGGATCTCCTGTATGATGAATGACCCTTCCCCAAATTGTTCAACTACTGTCAATTGAGCATCAACTCATGCCAAGCATGTGAGTCACATGTGGTTTCTATGTAAAATGAGCAGACTGGCTGTGGCACCTGGAAAAGAATGGTGATTTTATACCAATCAGAGTTCCTTAGAAGTGTCCTTGCTGCCTTCTATTCTTGCCATCTTCCATCAGTTTCATGAAACCTTGTCTCCATTTCTATTTTCTGAGATCTTTTCCCCTCCTTTCATGATCCAGATTATGCCACAAGACATCTTTAACAGGCCTGATACTCAGTGGTTAGCCAAAGAGAGACCTGAACGTGGGCTTGGGTGTAGCCAAGACTAAGTGGGGCTTACCCCTCAGTCATCTCCATGTGTTTTCCATGGCATGTGTCCTACTAGAACACATACCTTTTGTGGTCATGGGTGATGTCTTCATTCTTTCAAAGTCCTGATTTTTTATACGTGTCATCAAAACAAGTTTCAACAAATAAGTCCCTAAAATAAGGTCAAGGAATATTCAAGATCTGCTTGGCTGTAATGCTATCAAGAGAATGTAGTTGCAGTACAGGAATTTTCTGGATATTCACAAAATGTCTGTTATTAAAGGGACCTAGAGTAAGCGAGGACCAGGTCTGGCCCTCTCCTACCTCTCTGCTCATCTCGTATCACACTTTTCCTCACTCTTTAATCTGAAGACTCACTGGCTCTCTTCAAGTACTTCAAGACTCTACTTGGCACATGTGGTTCCCTTTGTCTGGAATGCTTCCCTGATCCCTCTACGCTTCCCGCACTCCCTGTTCACTTGGTCAGGTTAATTCCCTCACCCTTGAGAACTTACCTCAGTTACCACTTTTTCAGAGTCTCCCCTTATGTCCTTCACTAAGTAAAATCCATTTATTTCTAATATTCTTGAAGCACCTATGAGTCAGAAGCAAGTTACTAGCTCCAGACCACATTCAAGGTGAGGGGATTACACAGAAGGTGGAGATCTTTGAGGGGGAAATGCCCACACAGCCTGTGATTGCTATTGTCAATTAGAACTAGAAAGAAGAGCAAGAATCTTATGCTTGTATTTCAAAGGTCATGAATTGTGTTATGGCTAATTAGCAGGCATAAGAGACAGGCAATCTAGGAGACCAGGAATAAGCATTTGGAACAAAGTCCCTTGTTCCCAGCCCTCACAAGATTCCTGCCACACTCTGACACTCCACATCTCTGTGGTCCTTTCCCAGTCACTTTTGAGAGTCAAGAGAAGTATAAGTCACATCAGTGATCCTATGGGTATTTTTGTTGCCTCCCTAAGATGGTATTCCTATTGTTGTTAGGGACTGTGTTTGTTTCTTTTAGCTCTCTATTGAACATGCACTGATTAGGAACATAAGCCTATAACCAAAAGGGGTCAAGACACCTAAGATCACCTCAAACAGACAGCAGAAAGATCTTGAAAAGAAGCACTGTTTTTCCAATGACAGCCTTTTCTACTTTAATTACTTCTTGCTGTGGAAAAGAATTATATATAAAAATCTTTTTCCCCTGGCAATGTTGTGGCTTCCAAGGGTTATCAGAGCTGGATCTGATTCAGATGAAATTGCATGCACTGCAGCATGAGGGAGAGAATTGTAACAAGACATCAAAGGAGGAATTCACAATGGTTATAGGAAAATTGTGTGTCCTCCAGTTGTCTGCCAATTAATACACTGGCCCCATCAAAAGGATATGGATTAGACACTGGAAGATCAGCTTGGAGATGGGAGGCTGCACTCCGGCTTCTGTGATGAGTGGGTAGCCTGCAGGTTTTGAGAAGAACTGAAGTGAGACCAAATTTATGGTTCACTCTGCAACAAGTGAAGGATAATCTAGATCAAAGAGAAACAATCTGGAGGAGCATGCCTCCTCGTTTTCAAGCCTGAAGGAATTCCATTTGTATTTTCAAAAAGTTGGGACAATTCAGAACCTGAATGCTGGTCCTGCCATAGAGTGGGCCTGTGGACTCTGTCTGGATAGAACACACCAAACGCCAGGGTTCTAGATGCCCTGGATGCATTTAGATCTACTGCCCTTCAGTCTGCTTACTGCAGTCCCTGGGGGCTCTCAAGGACAAGAGTGTAGTGTGGGGAGAGAGTTGGAGCTCTGTGATGGGATCTCAGCTCTGCATCTATTTATATGGCAATGCTGGGCAAAGTGACTTAACTATCTCCGTGAGTCTCAGACTTCTCTCTCTAAATTGGGAAAAATAACACCCACACTGTTCACCTCCACAGTTACCATGGAGATTAAATGTGACCTTATAGGCAAAAGCTACCTTATAAGATGTATGTGACCAAACCCTCTCCCTATGGTCATCGTCACTTCACTGATTTCTTGCCTGACTGATTTGTCAAACCATTTATTCGTGTTATCTCATTTGCTCTGCTACCCCTGTAATTAGCTTTTTTCTTCTAAAAATTTTGAATCCTTCCTTCTCTCAGAGTCTTCCCTGTTTTTGTGCTCTTACTCTGTTCCTTATGTATTTCCCTTACTCATTAACCCTTTGTCCTCTTTACCCCTCAGTCTCTCCCCCATCTGTGTCAGCCTTCTGGTCAGTTACTGCCCTCCATTCCTGGACTCTGTCCTGTGTTCATTTCACTCCCTCCTTACACCATAGCTCACCCCCAAGATGCCCCAAGACATCACCCAACCCCCTGTCTCTCTGGGCTAGGCTGATCTTTGTACTGGGAAGCATCAATGAAAAGCCCTGTCCCCAGGGCCTTGCAGATGAGCTGTGGGTCAGTTTCCTCATCTGAGAAAGGAGGATACTCAACAACATACTACAGTGCTGAGACTTTATACCCCCTTTGGCGGATGAAGAGACCTATCTTGTATTTGTATTTGCTAAAATACAAATGTTTGCTAAGAGTAAGAGCTTAGCAAATAATAATAGATAACAAATAATAGATTGCCATTATGGAGCATTTTTAATATATAAACACCATTTCAATCATTTAATTATACAAAATAATCCCTGTGAGATAGGTATTATTTGAGGTTCAAATGCAATAAATGAATTTCCAAGATTATGTAGCCAAAATTAAAAGGCAGGTGTGTCTGTTTCTAAAGTGTGTGCTCTACCCACTACATCCTACTTACCTCCCAAAATGGTTATTTTTGTAATGGGCCAGAAGTCGTCTGACAGGAGAAGGAAAAGCAGCTGCATAGATGAAACAATGACCCTGAGAAAACCGTGGACTACACGGGGACAAGGTCAGGAGGACTGATTTAGTTCTAAGTCCTGAATGGACAACAGACAATATTACAAAATTAGGGATTTATCTTTTCTCAGGATGAGGGTTGCCAGATTAATAAAAATGCAAGTCACTCAGTAAAATTTGAATTTCAGATAAAACAACCTTTTAATATTTTTTGTCTCATGCAATATTTGTGACATACTAAAAGAAAACCAGTTATTGTTTATCTGAAATTCAAGTTTAATGAAGCAACCTGTATTTCACCTGGCAATTATACTGATAACTCACCTACAGATTGACAGAAATTCAAAAGCTTGACAATTCAAGGGCTTAAGGATGGCAGCATGAGAGGTGAGGCAGAAACCTCCTCCCAAAACCACATGTAACATAAAAATATAGCAAATACAACTAATCCTGAAAGAGCAGCAGGAAAGGAGGCTGCAACAGACTGCATACACCTGGAGAAGAGAGCAGATCTCACAGAAAAGGGTAAAGTACCAAAGCCATGATCCAGCAGGACCCAAGCCCATCCCCCACCCCAGCTCACTGGCTGGAGGAAGAGAAATGGAGCAGGGAAAGGGTGGAGGACTGGGACAGCTGAACACCCAGCCCTAGAGATCTGCTCTGGGAACACGAACCTACGTTATATGGTGCTCTGGAGATTAGTGGGGTTGGAAAGCCAAGACAGGTGGAATACTTAGAGAGACTGAGATTTCATCCACTTGTGGAGACCAGGTACCCACAACCAGCCATTCTGGGACAAAAGAAAGATGGGCCCTCTGAGAGACTTCCTAACAGCGAGAGGGCTGCTAAAGGGGGAAGGATTGCACAAAGCTTGCTGCTCAGGAGAAAGGACAGGTGGACAAAATTGTCTCAGTGCACTCAGCCCAACAGATTGGGAACATTCAGGAGCTTCAGGTGCTCCATCCCCCTGGCTGGCAATGCAGCTCTGAGACCACCCACTGCAATATACAGCCTGCCAGTACTTCCTCCTGGCATGCATTCAGATTGCAAAAAAACGGTGGCCCCACATATGGCAGCTACAAGGGCATAGCATAGAGGCTCCTCCCTGTGCACTCAGCCCACTGGCCCTGGCAGTAGAAGTAGGCACTATAGCCAGGAAGCAGGAAAGAGCTCTCTCCTCCCTGCAGGTACAAGTGCTGCTCGCCTGTGACCCCTGTCATTGCTCCAGGAGCTGAGCAGCTCCAGAAAGTAGAGCTTCTGGACACTAGAGGGCACCACCTACACCAAGTTTTTACAAATATGAAATGTCAAAAGAACCTGGTACAAACCAAAATCTCACAAACACCAGAAAAGGACCAAGTGAAACTGAACTCCCCAATCTTCCTGAAAAATATTTCAAAATATCCTCAAAAAACTAAAAATAGAAATACCATTTGACCCAGGAATTCCACTTCTAGGAATTTACCCTAAGAATGCAGGAGCCCAGTTTGAAAAAGACATGTGCACCCCTGTGTTTAGTGCAGCTCTATTTACAATAGCCAAGAAATGGAAGCAACCGAAGTGTCCTTCAGGAGATGAATGGATAAAGAAGATGTGGTACATATACACAATGGAATATTATTCAGCCATAAGAAGAAGACAAATCCTAATATTTGCAACAACATGGATGGAGCTGGAGGGTATTATGCTCAGTGAAATAAGCCAGGTAGAGAAAGACAAGTACTGAAGGCACAAAACAGCAGTATACTCAAAGAACCCAAGAATGGACTAACAGTTACCAAAGGGAAAGGGACTGGGGGTGTGGGGTGGGCACAGGGAAAGCAGTATAGCACAGAGAAGACAAATAGTGACTCTATCGCATCTTACTTCGCTGATGGACAGTGACTGTGATGGGGTATGTGGTGGGGACTTGATAATGGGGAGAATCTAGTAACCACAATGTTGCTCATGTAATTATATATTAATGATACCAAAATTAAAAAAAAGAAACTATAAAAAAAAGATTTCAAAGTAAAAATCATAAACATGCTCACAAAGCTACAGAAAAATATTCAAGACCTCAGTTAAAGAAAGAGATAGAAACTTTGAAAAATACAGTATCCAAAATGAAACATACAATGGAAGGATTTAAAAGCAGATTCGATGATGTGAAGAAGATAGTAAATGAAACAGAAGCTAGAGAACAGGAATACAAAGAAGATGAGGCACAGAGAGGAAAAAAGAACTCTAGGAATAAAAGAATATTAAGAGAACTGTGTGACCAATTCAAATGGAACAATATTTGCATTATAGGGGTACCAGAAGAAGAAGAGAGAGAAAAAGGGACAGAAAGTGTCTTTGAGGGGGTACCTGCTGAAAACTTCCTCTGGGGAAGAAGACAGTCTCTCAGGCCATGGAGGTGCACAGATCTCCCAATACAAGGGACCCAAGGAAGACAATACCAAGATACACAATAATTAAAATGGCAGAGATTGAGGATAAGGACAGAGTATTAAAAGCAGCCAGAGAGAGAAAAAAGATGACATACAAAGGAAAACCCATCAGGCTATCATCAGACTTCTCAACAGAAATCTTATAGGCCAGAAGGGAGTGGTATGATATATTTAATGCAATGAAACAGAAGGGCCTCAAACCAAGAATACACTACCCAGCAAAATTATCATTTAAATTTGAAGGAGGGATTGAACAATTTACAGATAAGCAAAAGCTGAGAGAATTTACCTTCCACAAACCATCTCTACAGTGTATTTTGGAGGGACTGCTGTAGATGGAAGTGTTCCTAAGGTTGAATAGCTGTCACCAGAGGAAATAAAACCACAGTAAAGAAAGTAGAATAGCTAATTACTAAGCAAATGCAAAATTAAATTAACTATCCTCAAAGTCAATCAAGGGATAGACAAAAAGTACAGAATATGATACCTAATATATAAAGAATGGAGGAGGAAGAAAAAGGAGGAGAAACAGAAAAGAACCTTTAGATTGTGTTTGTAACAGCATACTAAGTGAGTTAAGTTAGACTCTTAGATAGTAAGGAAGTTAACCTTGAACCTTTTTTCCAGATAAGCAAAAGTTGAGAGAATTTACCTTCCACAAACCATCTCTACAGTGTATCTTGAAGGGACTGCTATAGATGTAAGTGCTTCTAAGGCTAAATAGCTGTCACCAGAGAAAAACAAAACCACAGTAAAGGAAGTAGACCAATTAATTACTAAGCAAATGCAAAATTAAATCAAGTGCCCCCAAAGTCAGTGAAGGGAGACACAAAGAGTACAGAATATGACACATAATATATAAAGAATGAAGGCAGAAGAAAAAGAAGGGAGAAAAAAAAGACCTTTGGATTGTGTTTGAAATACTGTACTAAGAGAGTCGAGTTAGACTTTTAGATAGTAAAGAAACTTCCCTGAACCTTTGTTAACCAAGAATCTAAAGCCTGCAATGGCAATAAATACATATCTATTGATAATCACCCTAAGTGTAAATGGACTGAATGCAACCAATCAAAAGACACAGAGTCACAGAATGGATAAAAAAACAAGACAAATCTATATGCTGCCTACAAGAGACTCACTTCAAACCCAAAAACATACACAGACTAAAAGTGAAGGGATGGAAAAAGATATTTCATGCAAATATTAGGGAAAAAAAGGAATTGCAGTACTTGCATCAGACAAAACAGATTTCAAAACAAAGAAATTAACAAGAGACAAACAAGGACATTACATAATGATAAAGGGGTCAGTCCAACAAGAGGATATAACCATTATAAATATCTATGCACCCAATATAAGAGCACCTAAATATGTGAAACTAATACTAACAGAATTAAAGGGGAACATAGAATGCAATGCATTCATTTTAGAAGACATCAACACACCACTCACTCCAAAGACAGATCAACCAGACAGAAAATAAGTGAGGACCCAGAGGCCATGAACAACACATTAGAACAGATGGACCTAACAGACATCTACAGAACACTCCCCTCAAAGGCAGCAGGATACACATTCTTCTCAAGTGCATATGGAACATTTTCAAGAATAAATCATATACTAGGCCACAAAATGAACCTCAGTAAATTCAAAACCATGAAATTGTACCATCAAGCTTCTCAGACCACAAAGGTATGAACCTAGAAATAAAATGTGCTAAGAAATTGAAAAAGCCCACAAACACACAGAGGCCTAACAACATGCCCCTAAATAATCAATGTATCAATGACCAAATAAAAACAGAGATCAAGCAATATATGGAGATAAATGACAACAATAACTCAATACCACAAAATCTGTGGGATGCAGCAAAGGCCATGCTAAGAGGAAAGTGTATTGCAATACAGACCTACAACAGGAAAGAAGAACAATCCCATATGTACAGTCTAAATTCACAATTAGTGAAACTAGGAAAAGAACAAATGAAGTCCAAAGTCAGTTGAATAAGAGCAGTAATTAATAAAAGAAGGAAGAATAAAACAACAGAAAGAATCAATGAAAGAAGGACCTGGTTTTCTTTGAGAAAATAAACAAAATAGATCAACCCCTAGCCAGACTTATCAAGAAAAAAACATTGACACATAAAACAGAATCAGAAATGAGAAAGGAAAGATCACTACAGACACCAACGAAATACAAAGAATTATTAGAGAATATTATGAAAAATTATAGGCTAACATATTGGATAACCAGAAGAAATGGACAACTTTCTAGAAAAATACAGCCTTCCAAGACTGACCCAGGAAGAAACAGAAAATCTGAACAGACCAATTAACAGCAATGAAACTGAATTGGTAATAAAAAAAAATACCTAAGAACAAAACCCCTGTACCAGATGGCTTCACTACTGAATTTTATCAAACATTTAGTGAATAAATAATTCCACCCTCCTCAAAGTTTTCCAAAAAGTAGAAGAGGAGGGAATACTTCCAAACTAATTCTATGAGGCCAGCATCACTCTAATACCACAACCAGGCAAAGACACCACAAAAAAAAAAAAGGAAAATTACAGACCAATATTCCTGATGAATACTCAAGCAGAAATACTGAACAAAATATTTGCAAACCAAATTAAAAAATACATCAAAAAGATCATCAAGCATGATCAAGAAGGATTTATTCCAGGGATACAAGGACTGTACAGTATCCAAAAATCCATTGACATCATACACCATATCAACAAAAAAGGACAAAAATCACATGATCATTTCAATAGATACTGAAAAAGCATTTGTTAAAATTCCACATCCATTCATGATAAAAACTCTCAACAAAATGGGTATAGAGAGTAAGTACCTCAACATAATAAAGGCCATATATGACAAACACACAGCCAACATCATACTTAACAGCAAAAAGCTGAAAGCTTTTCCTTTATGATTAGGAATAAGACAAAGATGCCCACTCTTCCCACTTTTATTCAACATAGTACTGGAGGTCCTAGCCATGACAAGCAGATAACACAAAGAAATGAAAGGCATCCAGAATGGCAAGGAAGAAGTTAAACTGTTACTGTTTTCAGATGGCATGATATTGTTCATAAAAAACTCTAAAGAATCCACTTCAAAAACTACTAGAACTAATAACCAAATTCAGCAAAGTTGCGGGATAAAAAATCAATACTCAGAAATCTGTTGTATTCCTATATACCAACAATGAACTAGCAGAAATACAAATCAGGAAAACAATTCAATTCACAATTGCATCAAAAAGAATAAAATACATAGGAAAAAATATAACCGAGGAGGTTAAAGACCTATACCCTGAAAACTATAGGACACTCATTAGAGAAGTTAAAGAAGATACCAATAAATGGAAATACATTCCATGCTCATGGATAGGAAGAATTAATATTGTCAAAATGGCCATCCTGCCTAAAGCAATCTACAGATTCAATGTCATCCCTATTAAATTACCAATGGCATTCTTCAATGAATTAGAACAAACAGTTCTAAAATTCATATGGAACTACAAAAGCCCCCTAATAGCCAAAGCAATCCTGAGAAGGAAGAATAAAGCTGGGGGGGTTATGCTCCGTGACTTCAAGCTCTACTACAAAGTCATAGTAATCTGAACAATTTGGTACTGGCACAAGAACAGACCCATAGACCAGTGGAACAGAATAGATAGGCCAGATAGAAACCCAAGCATATATGGTCAATTAATATACTTTAAAGGAGCCATAGATGTACAATGGGGAAATGACAGCCTCTTCAAAAATTGGTGTTGTCAAAACTGGACAACTACATGTAAGAGAATGAAACTGGATTACTGTCTAATACTAACTAAGACACAAAAGTAAACTCGAAATGGATCAATGACCTGAATATGAGTCATGAAACCACAAAACACTTAGAGGAAAACATAGACAAAATCTCTTTTATATAACATGAAGAACTTTTCCCTGAAAGCATCTCCTTGGCCAAGGGAAACAAAAGCAAAAATGAACAAATGGGACTACATCAAACTAAAAAGCTTCTGTACAGCACAGGACACTATCAGCAGAACAAAAAGGCATCCTACAGTATAAGAGAATATATTTATAAACAACATAGCCAACAAGGGGTTAACATCCAAAATACATTAAGAAATCACACACCTCAACACCCAACAAGCAAATAACCCAATTAAAAAATGGGTGGAGGATATGAACAGACGCTTCTCCAAAGAAGAAATTCAGATGGCCAACAGGCACATGAAAAGATGCTCCACATTGCTAACTATCAGAGAAATGCAAATTAAAACCACAATGAGATATCACCTCACACCAGTTAGAATGGCCAACATTAAAAAGACAAGGAACAACAAATGCTGGTGAGGATACAGAGTAAGGGGAACCCTCCTACACTGCTGGTGGGAATGTAAATTAGTTCAACCATTGTGGAAAGCAATATGGAGGTTCCTCAAAAAACTAAAAGTAGAAATACCATTTGATCCAGGAATGCCACTCCTAGGAATTTACCCAAAGAAAACAAGATCCCTGATTCAAAAAGACATATGCACCCCTATGTTTATTGCAACACTATTTACAATAGCCAAGATATGGAAGCAATGTAAGTGTCCATCAGTTGATGAATGGATAAAGAAGAGGTGGTACACATATATGATGGAATATTATTCTGCCATAAGAAGATAACAAATCCTACCATTCGCAACAATATGGATGGAGCTAGAGGGTATTAGGCTCAATGAAATAAGCCAGGTGGAGAAAGACAAATACCAAGTGACTTCATTTATTTGTGGAGTATAACAACACAGCAAAACTGAAGGAACAAAATAGCAGCAGACTCACAGACTCCAAGAAGGGACTAGCAGTTACCAAAGGGGAGGGGGTGGGGAGGGCTTGTGGGAAGGGAGGGAGGGAGAAGGGGATTGAGGGATATTATTATTATTGGCACATATGGTGTGTTAGGGGTCATGGGGAAGACAGTGTAGCACAGAGAAGACAAGTAGTGACTCTGTGGTGTCTTACTGCACTGATGGACAGTGACTGCAATGAGGTGCAGGGGCGACTTGATAAAATGGGTCAATGTAGTAACCACAATGTTTTCCTTGTGAAACCTTCATAAGAGTGTATATAAATGATACCTTAATAAATAAAATAAAATAAAAATTTTAAAGATGAGAGATAAGAAAAAAAAGCTTTACAATTCACTCTGTTGGCAAGGTTACGGGGTAACCAGGCTCTCTCATACATTGCTGGTGGAATGCAAAATGTTCTATTTTTCTAAGAAGAGGAATTTCAAAACATGTAATAAAACTACATTACGCATTTACTCTTCAACCCAGTAATACCAATTCTAATAATTTATTCTGAACATATACATTCAACCATATGAAAATACATGTGCACAAGTTTATTCAGTGCAGCATTATTTATAATTGCAAAGTACCTATGTATCTAAGCATAGGAACTTAGTTGAAAGGTCCATTCACATAGTACAGTAGCAGATAGCTGTAAAAAGGAATGTGGAGAGCTCTGTGAACTGATATGGAGTGATTGCTAGAAGATAACATTCAATGAGAAAAGTAAAGAACATATTAAGTATGTTACCTTTTGTGTGAGAAAGAAGGAAAAAGAGTTTTGACTTTTTAAAGCATGTGAATATTCTACATATTCAAAAATTAAAGTTAAATCAGTAAAAAAGGGAAGGAAAGGAAAGCCTAAACCTGGAAGTAGAAAGAAGCGAACTCATTATATTTCAAATAAATATGGTAAGTACACTGAAGGGGGGAAAGAAGGAGGTTGGGGCAAGGAGGACAGGAGGGAGGGGAGAAGAAAGAATCAAATGTAAGTGGTTTAGGAACACAATTTATGACCACATATATATATATTCGAGCATGAGGGGTGAGGTGAGAAGAAATGCAAACAAATTTTGAACTCTTTTTAGTACTTTTTTTCAAATCATAGAAATATGGGCAAAGCAATTCTGAAATTTTTATTATAGATGTTAATACAGGATTGAGCAAATGAGTAAATGGGTCAATGTTGATGGAGTCAGAGATCTCATTATGGGTGAAAAGACATACAAATAGAACATGACAGAAGGCAACAAGAAACCGCACAAATATGGATAGAATTGGAGGTATCAGTATGAACTGATGACTTCTGAGTTGTGTCTATGCATGTAGTACATGTGCAAACATAAAGGTGTAAGTATGTTTATATGCATGTTTGTGTTTTTATGTATGTCTGTGTATAAATTTGTATATATGTGTATGTGCAGATATATATACACGTAACCATTTCCTAGCTGTCTGTTGAAAGGACCAAGAATCAAAGACACTCCTGTAGCAATGATCATATCTAAAATCCAAGTCTTGGTCTCTACTCCCATTAAACACTAAAAGGAACCAAGGCTCTTTGGAAAAGTGGTCGACTCCAGGGATGGGGCAGAGTAGGTTAAAATATGAATATGGAACATCTTGTTATTCTAGAAAGAAAGGTGTATGGGTACTCTTGGGACCTCACAAGGTCCTAGGCTGTGACTCATTATTGCAACTTTTCTGTAAGTTTTGATGTTATGTTATAAGGACAAAGATGTTAACTAAAAGGAGTTCCAACTGGACGACCTGGGAAAATTTGAGCATCAAAATATTTAAGTACAATGATGAATTGTAAACCATTGAAAATAACTAAAATTCATGAGTCCATCCTGGTAATAAATAGATAAATAAATGGATAAATGAAAGAGGGAGAATGAAGGGCCTTTGCTTCCAACAGAATGCTGACAGCCAACTTGTAGATGTGGAAGGGGTGTGGGAGTTGGAAGATGATCATTTTGCAACCATCATAGTAAAGATTTTGCATCAGGCATGAATTATTAAGAACTGCTAAACCTAGGGGAAAGTTTTAATGAAGAGACGAATATTTTCAGTGTCTTAAACTCCCTCCTTACAGATTGCTTGTTAGTTGTAAGGGAGAAAAAATAGTAATTATAGAGTGGAGAAATTGAACAACTTAACAGAGTAATAAAATCAACATGGCTATTGTGGCAGATGGACATTGTGCAGCTCCATGTAACGCCCTACAGAGGACGCACCATCATCTATGCACTGCTCTGGCTGTGAGTACAGAACCTGAACCTAACCACATGAATGTATAAGAACATTCTACCAACAAAAAAAGGAGAGGGACTGTGTTCTTTAAGAATGACAAGGAAAGGCTGTGGACATGTTTCAAAGGAGGTGTTTTACCTTTGGGGCTGCTATAACAAAAATAACAAAAATACCATAGACTGGGCATCTTAGATAATAAATATTTATGTTTCACAGTTCTAGAGGCTGAGAAGTCCAAGATCAAGTTGTCATCAGATTCCATGTCTGGTGAGAGTCCACTTCCTGGCTAACAGATGGCTGTCTTCTCATTGTGTACCTACAGGGCCGAAAGCAGAGAAAAGCAAGCTCTCCCAGGATTCTTGTAAGGGCATTAATTCCATTCATAAGGGCTCCCCAGCTTCATGACTTCACCCAATCCTAAATACCTCCTAAAAGTTCCACTTCCTAATACTATCAGAGTGAGAAGTAGGGTTTCAACATATGAATTTTCGGGAGACAGCAGGGGGTTACAGAGACTAACAACTAAATACAATACCTGCCCTTAACTAGATCTTGTACTAGAGGGAAAAATGCCACAAAGGACAGTAATGGGTCAATGGACAAGAAATGCAAATGGTACATTAGATTTAAAACATTGTAACAATTTAGAATTTACTAGTATGAATGACTATATTGTGGTTATATAAGAGAATATACTAATTGTTAGAAAATACCCACTGAGTATTTAATGGTAGAAGTCCTTGTTATATGCAACTTGCCCTCAAACATTTAAGAAAAAAATTAATATAGATAAAAGGATGGACAAATGATGAAGCAAAGAAGATAAAATGTTAAAAATAGATGACTCTGGGTCAAAGATATATGGGTATTCTTGGGACCTCACAAGGTCCCAGGCTGTGACTCATTATTACTGCAACTTTTCTGTAAGTTTGAAGTTATTTTCATTTGGACACCACTTTGATCAGGCAACCAAAATTAGGGTCACTAGTGGGGACACATATATACTGTATTTCCAGAGGTGTACCTGAGGCTGTATCACCTGTGCAGAGCTGTAGTCTGGGCTACATATGCCGAATCCCATCCTGAGGAAACATCAGACATGCTCAAAATTCCAGATGTCCTATTTTAAAAGGAGTGTACTTTTTTGTTTAGCATAGTTACTTTTTTTTTGAGAAACTCAACAGTTGCACAGAGGAATAGGAAATACTTGACCCAGGAAAGACCAGGTTTGCAGATACTTTGAGAGCCTATGAGAGAGTGAATGAGGGACAGAATCAGACAGGGATGCAGGTATGGGACTTAAATCTTCAGAGTTAAATAAGGACCAAACTAGTTTGAACCCTGATTCAATTAAGTAGCAAAGACTAAGAGACAAAATAAGTACAGGTTGTTATTAGTTTGGTTTAATTGAAATAGTGAGGCCACTTATCAGGATAGGGAATCTTGGAGGTGGAATAGTGAAAGAAAGCTTTCGTGCATATTATTTGGGGAAACAATACTAATCAGAATAAATAAGTGTTCCTCACTCTATTTCCAGAATGATTTAGAGACACTGAATGTTCATGAGGTCCCAAGTGTTATAGCAGACTATATATTAACATCATCTCCATGATTATCACAAAGACACATTTTATAGTGAGAAAAACTAGGCCCAGAGATATTAGAAAAACTTGCCCAGTACCATTCAACTAATAAATGGAGGAGGCATGATTTTAACCAAAAATTATGCTTTTTCCATTATGTCATGTCACATCCTAAAAAAAAAGTATGACTACTGAATAAATGCACCCCACAGATGGTGTTCCTTTTTCTCTTGCCTTTCTTCCTAAGGGATGCATGCAGTAAAGGGTTAAGGATGATATTGGATTTTCATGGTCAAAACGATAAAATTAAAACTATGATCTAAGCATGAATTTAATTGTTTCCCTTGGGTTTACAAACCATGGTCCAACAACTTCTCACAGTCTCTTGGTGGAATTTTCTAACTTTCCCCACAAGGTGGTAATTGTACAACAGAGAGATCCCTGAAGCCAGAAGGCTGGGCTCCATTCCTGGCTGTGCAGTTTACTGGCTGTGAAAGGCCACCTCACAGGGTTGTTACAGTGGTCAAATGAGACAGTGCATGCATAAGCACATACAGATGTAGGTGTGAATATTACTGTTTCTCTTGGGTCTCTATGCTCCCCAACTCTTCCTTTCCAAGGCAATCCCTCAGCTCATTAAAAACAAAACAAACTTTAAAAAACCAGGTCTATGAAAGCAAAGACTTCAGCAAGATCCAGTGGTTCCCACTGTTTCTTCCAAGACTATGTGCAGAGTGTTCCTTTCTCAGCAAGGAGCTGATCAACTGCAATTAGGTCAAGAATTTGAAAGTTCTAGAAAGAATAAAGGGGCAGAGTCTTGGCAGTAATTTTCTCCAAAGCCTATAGTCCTGAGCCTGATGTGGTTAGTCTGCTCCAAGGATAGAAGTCCTCATCTCGGTTCTGTCACCAGCCATTGTATGACCTTGTCATCACGTCCCCCTCCTTGACCTCAGTCTCATCATCTGCAAAGGAAGGCAGGGGCTTTCCTTCTGGAGACAATGCTAGTTAATTATAGTCTTGTTCTCAGACCACCTCTAGCTCAATCAGTTGGGCTGCTTGTTAAAGTACACTTATTCTCCTGGTCCCACCCCAAGAAACAAATTTATAGATTCCCAACACAGTTAGTCCCCAACTGTCATTTTCTAGCATGTGCTCTGCAGAGAGTGATTTAAGCTTTGGGAGGCTTAAGTTCTGAATCTGCACAACAGAGACAATAAAATACCCACCTCATACAGTTGCTATGAGCATTAAGTGTGATCACATATAAAAATTCCCAGGCCAGTACAAGAATATCAGTCTCTCTAGGTTTTCTGGCGACTCTCCTAAGCCGTGACTTAGTTGCCTGCATGGGACTGCTCCTTGGCACCTCTCCCCCAACCACCACCTGGAGGCAGCCTCCTCTCCACCAAGAGAAAGCTCTTGACTTTCCCAGGCCACCAAATGATTTATATCACACAGCTATGTTCCCAGACTTGGAAGGCTGAAGGCAACTCAGCCAGAGACAGATCGGAGAGCTGGAGTCCAGTCTCTTGTTAGCGACGTTCAGTGGACACATTTATAAGGTTTCTCACACTTTTCTGGCATCCTCCACGGTCAGCCAGACACCAAAGGCAGCCTGCAGCACACCACATGCCAGCGAGGGAAGTTGTGTGCGCACATGCTAGCCAGGGCCCCCAGGACAGCTCAGTCCTTCTGTCCTGCCTCCTTTCATTACTCATTTCTACGTGGTGTGGTCAACATGCCACCCGACTTTTCATGCCAAGTCCTTTTAATTTTTTTGACAGGCACTACTATCCTTTCCCCCCAAATAACTCACTAAACAAGAAATCAGCTGCAGTACTGTGGACTTAATATGAAGAGTTTTCAACTCTCTTAGTCATTTAGAGGGGTTATAAACAAATATTTCTTTAGCAATTGCAGGGTGCCTGACTACATGCCGGGTACCTGAGGGAACCTGTAACCAGATCATTGGCTGAGTGCGTGGTTCAGCTATAGGGAACAAGCCATGATAACGGCTTTCTTTTTCCCCATCTTTTTCTTGAGTCATCCTCAAGTTTGACTGTACATTGGAATCTCCTGGAGAGCTTTAAAAAAAACACTGACTCCTGAATCCCAATCCCAGAGATTCTGATTTAATTTATCTGGAGGTAGCTTGGGCATTGGGAATTTTAAAAGCAGCCAAGTTTGAGGACCACTGTCTTAGGAATGAATAATATCTACACAGAATTTTCCCATAGTGTCTCAATTTTAATCACATTTGTTTTTAAGACCACCCCTTACAAAACCTTTTTTACTGAAATAATGTACATGAAACCTCAAAACAACCCCATGAAGCAATTAGTCTGAATTTGTATATTCGTTTGCTTGTTTATTATACTTTAGCCTCAACATGGATATTTTTTCAAATGGAGATCAGAGAGGTTAAGTAACTTGTCCTGGGATAGACAGCTGGTAAGGGCAGGCATAACTCATGAATCCGGACTCTCACAATTCTTTCTTTCCATTGCTTCATAATTCTCTTAATTCAGAGTTTGTCATTGGATGCCATTCTTTGGACCATAATACATTTCTACCCTAGACTGTATTATGATCTAGATCTAGATTGTATACATATTCAAAACAAAAACTACCTGATTTCATTTTTGGCAGATTTAAGTGATATTAATAAAGGGCAGAAGGGCAGTATTAAGAAAAAGAGAGAGACTTCCTAACCAGACTAATACGTGAACTTAACATACAAAATGTGTTAAGTTTCAAGAGACATTCTAGGCATGACACTACTTAATGGGGAAGTCAGCGTAAGCCGGCTGAAGCCAGTGCTCATCTATCTCCAAGAGCTGTAAGTCATTTTGGAAAATAGACCACAGGATTCTTCCTTCTGTGATGAAAGACATTCCAAATTCTCTGTAAGATGCATAGATCCTTGCCTGAAGGCAGAATCATCTGTTTGACTCTCATAAATACAGGTATCAGATCGAAGGGTGGTTTCTCTCCTAAGCCACTGTGGCTGATGCATTGATTTACTTTTCACTTGAGAAATAATACAAATATTTGTGAAGACTATAACTCTTTGGAGACATGATGCTGTCATTTTATCCACAGTTCCTTGAGTGTTCTTAACCCTGCCAGGATGGAGTGGAGCAGAAGTGGCTGACAAAACCGACTGTCAGCGATCCCTCTGAACTGTGTCAGGAACCTGCAAGTGCAGGCGTTCTGCTCCTGTCTCAGGCCTTTGCCGCAGCTAACGGGAAGCTTATGGTCAAAGAATCAAAGCTTATTGCTTCAAAAGTCAGCATAGGACAGAAACTTAATTAGCTCGGGGTTGCTGATGGCATTGGTCCTATTAGGCTTCCACAGATATTTGAGTTGCAGAAAGGTACCATCCAATTAAACCAATCGTCATTCCGGAAACAGTTATTTGAATTAATTTCTCAACATATAGTCTGCAACCATTCTATTATTCTAATCAGTTTGTGTATGTGGGGCTACAGCCATAAATGAAGAAGAGATTATACACATTAAGATTTTAAGTGGGTCTGTTAGAATGAACAGTTTTGAATATACAAAAATATGACCCTAAAAGGTATATCTTGATGAGCCTATTAAAATTGTCCATTAATGGAATCCATAAATGCAATTGAAATCTGGTTTCTCCTCATGGTTTCTTAGTCTCAAAAACCCTGGACACAAGGCTCTAAATGCAGACCTCACAAATCCCCTTTTGAGATGGTGGTTCTTTGGCAGAACCAGCTATGTGATTTGTGGGGCTCAGTGCAAAAAAGAAGTGTGGGGCCCTTTGTTAAAAATCAGTAAAAATTTAAAGACAATGTCAGCCAGAACATTAAATCAAGCACGGGGTCCTGGGTTCCTGCACAGGTTGCACGCCCATGTAGCTGGCTCTGCTCCAGGCAGCAAGTCCCCAACAGTGCTGTTCCAGCTGTCCTTCTGTTGAGTCATTGGGAGCAAATGACATTTCACCATATGTTGCCAATTTTTATGTAGGAAGATGGCCCTGGCTATCCATAGGACATCTGCAGGGACAGCAATGGAAGGAAAACCTGATGGAGAGTCAAGGACAGAGGGTTTCTATAGCTGTTATGAACTCAGAGAATTGGCTCCTATAGACCCAACTGAGTGCAAACATTGTCCAGGGAAGAGAGGGCCTTGGACATTCTAAATGAGAATAGGGGGCAGCATATCATGAAATATTATTCATATCTATCTGTCTAATCTGTATAGATCTGTACTTAAATTTTTTTAGGTTTTCTAACTCTCCACCCCAACTCCAAGCTAACAGTCATCTCTGAACAGTGTTCATTATGTCAGGGGAGATGTTTGCAAGTATGAAAACAAAAGTATCCTCTTGTTCACCTTGGACTTGGGTACACGAATTCAGGTCCCAGGGAGAGGAACAAATTCAGAGCGTGGAAATCACCTGGTCAGAACCTGAAGGCGGGATTTTTCCCCAGCCCAGAAAAGTAGTTCTCCTGGCTTTGGAAGGAAGAATGAGTGAGAGAGCGAGAAGACCAATGTGTCCCTGATCAAGAGGACATGTACGCCACATCCCAGGAATGGCTGCATGGCAACCAGGCTGATGGGATGATAGGCAGCCTTGGCCCCAAGCGGGGCAGTGGAAAGCTTCCACTAGCCCGTGAATGGCACAGAAGCAGCAGACAGCATGCCAGAAGGGACAGAGAATATTTCAGTATCAATTTAGGTGGCCTGATGATAGAGGATCAAGGCCCACAGTGCAACGTGACCTTACCCCCACCCCAACATGCATGGCTTTGCATAGAACTCCAGAAATCACTGGGAGGAGAGGGAAACAAGAAAATGACCAAAGGTAGGTTTCCTAGTAACTTGGTGGGAGGAAGATTAAGAATGGAAATTAAATCATTAAAAAAGTCATTTTTCCTGTACACCTGTGTGGACTGAAATTCATTCTAACTACTCTGTGATGACACTATTTCCCAAGCTCACCCAATTCCTATTGCTTTGACTCTACTCTCAGTGAGTAACTTTTTTATCTTTAGTCTGGTTTCCAGTTTAGACTTTCCCAGCAGGAAGAGCATGTTTGGATGGCCATGAATAATATTACATTTCTCCTGGCAAGGAAAGCTCTCAGTATAAATGAACAAAACTGACACAGTTCCGATTTATAAATTAGTCAGTCTCTTGTGAATTTAGTTAACATGGCTCAGTCCCCTGGGACCTGGCCACATGGATGTGCTGTCAAGATTGAGTTTGTGAACTTGCAGAAGAGAGGGCATGATGACTCTACTAAGGTGAAGGTGCCTATGAAGATCCATGACTGGAAAGGGCCCCCTGACCTCTCTCCACCTCTATTTTCCATTGTAAAGATAATATCATAAATATGGTAAAGGCATTTTCTTAAATCAAGTTATGTAAGAATAACATAGTAGTTAAGAATGCATGCTCTGGATCAGACCACTCAGGTTTATCAAATCTTGGCTTTGCCATTTATTCAAATGGTGATTTTTTTTTTTTTTAGCTAATTCAAGTAAATCTGCTAGGGATTGTTGTGAGGAACAAAAGTATTAATACATGTAAAACATTCTGATCAGTGCTTAGCATCTGTTAAGTGCTGCATAAATGTTTACCATTTCTAGTTTTACTGCTGCTATTATTTCAGGTATTTCCTTTCAGCCTATGTTCAAATGCCTGGATGTTGTCTCATATTACACATAATTTGTATTCTTCCTTTTGGTCTAACACTAAGTTATAAATACTTTATGGGTTCCTACAGGAGCACTAGTGATCATTTTTAATAGTATAATTCAATTCACTAAATAGTTGTAAACTTACGTTAAGAAGGACTATGCGATGTGACAGGGGTATCAAAATGACGATAGATTAGAAAAACTGGCAAAGATGATGAACAGGTAATACACCAAAAAAGAAATATAAATGGTCAAAAGAGAGGCTAACCCTAATCAATCAGGAAATGCAAATGAAAATGTTACTCTTTTCACCTAGCAGTTTGGCAACATTAAAAAGTTTGATAATATCCACTTTAGAGGAGGATGTAGGGGTATTTCCCCTCCCCTGTTGGCCAAATGTAAGCTAGTGCAGCCATTTCACTGTTTACATTAAAAAGGCACAGACCCTTTATACCCCAGCATTTTATTCTTCCACATCCCTAACTTTTCACATAAAAACACAGTTGTTATGTGCTCCAGAAAACAGAAACAAAGATGTTCACTGCACCAACATGTGTAATTATGGAAATCAAAGGCCATGAAACTGCTCATCAATACTCAGAATGGTTAAATAAGCTGTGATATACTCATTCTTAAAAATAATGTATTTTGTTTATCAATACTGACATGGAAACCTCCCAGGCTTTTGCTAAGCAAATAAGCAAACAAATAAATTTTTAAAAATTTGCAGGAAAATAAGTACAGCAAGATGGCATTTTAAAAATACATGCTCTAAACAAAATATATAACTCTATAGATGTGTGTATGTATACATATATATGTGTGTATATGCATTTATAAATGTATGGTATGCATGTATGTTTGTATGTAAATATACTGAAAAATAGGAGAGTCCACACTAAACAGCGGCCACCTTTAGGAAACTAAAATTAGTCAGGGAGAACCCTAGTTTTTTTCATATTTTTAAATGTTTTTAAGTACTCTTTGTATAATTACAGATGAATTTTTACAAATTGAGAGATGAATAAAGCAAGGTTTCTGGATCCCAAAGTTAATATTTCATTGAGTAGATGTATAACAATTTATTTAGCCATTGACCTACATTTGGCAGTTAGGTTGTTTCCATTGTTTTATATTATAGATCTTTATACACCACAGCTTCTTTTTCTTCTGTTGATTTATTTCTCTAGGATAAATTCCAAGAGTAGGATTACTGGATAAAATGGTATAAACATCTTTCTGGCTTGTGATATATTTTTCCACACTGCTTTCCAAAAATGTTGTGCTTCTCTTTCCCCAGCATTACTATAAAAAAATGAGTGAGCTCTCCTACCACCTGGCATCAATCCCCTTTGCTATTGTCATCTTCTCATTCTCAGCAATGTGTACTTTTCACTTCAGTTTTCAACCTGTTTTAGAACTGACAGCCCTGGAGGACTGTCAGCTCAGAATGCTTCTCCTATGTCTAGTGTAGGTATATGCCAAAAAGATACAATTAACATTCCCATTTTACAAATGAGAGCACAGAGGCTCACAAAGGTCAAGTAATTTGCCTGGGACCCCTAGCTAACAAATGGGAAAGTTCATAATTTAAATCAAGTCTCTATGCATCTGGATATGGTTTTCCATCAGCTGGTGTGAACAGTGTTGGCTTGAATCCAAATACCTCGGGTCCATGTCCACCACGGCTCTCCTGTCTTTTAGTACTGGCCCATGTTTGTGTCCTCACTACCTTCCTGTCTGTGTTCTTTTTCTTGAACTGATTCTTGGATTGCCAACTTGAGTTTCAAATGCTCAAACTCCTACTTCATTTACTTGAAACAAATATACTAGACCACTGGCTCTCATCCTTGGGAACATCAAACAAAATGAACCAAACAGATTCCTGGACTCCATTCTCAGGGATCTAGATTTATTGATTTGGGGTATAGTCTAGGCCTGGTACTAGGTTTTTTTTTTTCAAAGTTCCCTGGAAACTTTGGGGCAAGAATCTCCACTACCGATGCTATTTTGGTTGCATCTCTGGGGTTAGAAGCCACAAAGTTGACTTTGTTGGTTTGTAACAGCTGCCTGGTCTCCCCTGGCTACCACTATCACTCAGGATCACTTACCTATTTGTCCTGCTGTCATTCTGCCTATTCTGCTCTGTCCCTTTGTGCTCTCCGTTAGCAAAGCCCTTGCTGTTCTCACCTTCAAACCTTTGCCCTTGCTATTGCTCCTGTCTGCAGCCACTCTTTCCTCTCTCCTGATCCTGTTGAGTTCAAGTTTTGCCTCCTCCATTCAATGCTCTTGCATTACAACACCCACAGATGGCCACTTCTTCTGAACTCCAATTACAATTTTCACCTGCTTTGTTTTAGTGGGTTTCATTTACTAATGGAAGGTACTTTTCATGTGTGGAAAGTAGAAAGTGCTCTTAATAGTGGTCAAGGGCACAGGATTGAGTCAAGAAGATTCATGCTTCAAATTTCAGGCTATTGCTTACTTAACTACTCTAAACCTCAGTGTCCTCATTTATAAATTAAAGATAACATTGAGATATATCTCACAGAGCTTAGCTGAGTGCATGGAAAGCATTTAGCACAATACTGCTACATGATAAGTCTGATACATGTTAACTATTAGAAATAAGATATATGGTAGTAAGACTGATTTCTTTCAACTAAAGCAGTGAGATTTAGGAATTTATGCATCCAAATGAGCAATTTTCCTTATCAACTTGCCCATAAACATTTGCTACATAGATGATACCCACTTATTCTGATGATGCTACATTGCCCAGATCTTTTTCAGAAATCCTCTTCTGGAGTTGCCTACGAAGTAAGCTTATGAGTCAGAAAGAAAAAGGGCCCTATTACTCTTCTCTCTGCTTCTTTTTACCAAAAATGGTAATACCTAGTTTCATTGCCCACTTTATTTATCAACTTTAGTGCCAAATAACCTTTGGCTTTTTGTTTTCTTAAATTTAAAATTTAATTTGTTCTCTAATGTACTATCCTCATTTAGTTCCTATAAATAGTTTCTCAAATGCTCCCTGACCCAGCGTTAACATCCTGCCGGCTCTCTCACCAATGAGTTAAATACATTTTGACACATTTATTCCATGCTTATATCAGAGTCATATTTTTATCTTTTTATCTTTCAAAAATGATAATTTGCCATCCTAAATGAAGATGTAGGCAGGTGTATCTTTTCTAATCATTCTCAGAAAATAAAAGATACTCTAGTCACTTTTGTTTGTTTGTTTTGGTTACTCTAGTCACTTTTGTTTAAAACAAAACAAAACAAACCAGTTTCAGTTCAGTATCTAGAATGTCCAGTCCTGTTTGATTTTCAAAACTCTGGACCGCTCCCCTCCAGTCGGGGCCAGCCTCAGGAGGGAGGTCTTCGGGGAAGGAGGGTATGTGGTTCTTCTACTCAGCTACCTTCAAACTCACTGGGTGAGTTGCAGTTTTGGACCCCACCAGGGTCAAAGGTGAGTGGCGTACATGGAGAGAGTAAAGCATCCATCAGCCAGGGCTTGTTGGCTCAGTTGTTTTATACTCTGAGGCCATGGTGACAACATGCTAACACCATCTCTGCTAACCACTTCGCTCATACACGTCCCTGGACCTGGACAGGTGAAAGTTTGTTGGTTTTCTTCATCAGCCTCTGGGCAACCAGGAGGTCCACTCAGCTCCTTTGTGCAAAAGATCTCAGTCCAGTCTAGATAGCCCTATTGGACTATCTGGAGACTCAATATAGCCCAAGCCATTCACCCTTGATAATGCACATCCTTTGCCCCACAAAACTGGGAAAGTGGGGTGATCCCATAAGAGCAGCCCTCTTCTGCTTCCCTCAGTAACTGCTTAGCCCTTCCTCTCACTGTATAGATTTCCTAGGTGGGAATCAGAGTGCTGCCTAGAATCACTTTAAGCTTTCCCATGGTACTCTTTCTCCAAATGTAGCACAGTTCTTTCTGTGGCCATCTTTAAGCTCATGGTAAGAAGTTGCATCTCCCATCCAAGGGAAACAGGTGGGCCAGGACCTCTGTTATTTCCACAGTAATCTCTTCACCCATCCAACTCCTGCCCACTCTCTAACTCTTTACATAGTTTGGGGTTGACTAGGGATCTTAAGGGCTGTGAAACAATTTCTTAGGTTCACTTCTCTTGTAAATTTGCCTCCCTAATCCAAATCTTACCTCTATATATTTAAAATAGTAAATAGTGCCGCCTCTACCTCTTACTGTTTCTTGCCCTCTTCTCTTTGTCTTCTGCATTACACTGAATCTTGGAGATCAAGGATGATGTATCTCATTCTTACATTCTCAGGATTTGTTTTAGTACACAGTAAATAATGGGATTCAATAATGTCTATTGAATAGACAGATCTGTATTCTGTCTCTTATAAAGGCTGTCCTGAGACTTCAAATCCACACCGATCTGTCCATCCTCTAAACTCAGAGCACATTATTTGAATGACATTGAATCATGTATGTATGAGTTATGTTTATGTAACTCTTGCACAGCAGTTTGACTTTCTAATGCTCTTTATACCCAATTAGATTGCAGTTGGTTAAGAGCAAAGGCCAATTTATATTTTTCTTCAATTCTCTCAGCAGCTAGCAGAACATTCTGCACATTGGAGGCATGCAGAAAATGGTTCTTCCAATATATGAAAGAAGAGTGAAGCCAGGAATACATCAATTAATAAATAGGATTTTTTCAGTTGAATATAGAGTTTATGAAGTTTGGTAAGCCCTGACTTGCCTACTAACTCGCCAAGTGACCTTGCACAAACCGTTTCTCCTTTTGGGCCTCAGCTTCCTCATATTTAAAACGAGGAGGTGGCTTGACTGATTCTAATGATATCGCCAGCTCTAGCATCCTGTGAATCTATGACTTAAGAAATCTGCCATGTAAAAGTTGTATATGAAGTCAGGTATAAATTTTGCTACTATGAATCCACTTGTCATTCTGATAGGAATTGCCTTAACATCCTGGATGGCCCAATTTTTAACTCTTCAGAGAATACTGAAATCATGAACAGATTGTGTGTCAAACTTAATTTGTAATATACTAGGCATTTTATGGTTGAACTACCTTTTGTGGTCTAGCATGGAAATCAAATACCTAATACTATTTAAACTATACATATTAATTTATAACATCGTTTCTATGGGAAAATGTATTTGTGATTCTAACTAGGATCTTCAAAAACAAATCTCCCCAGGTTAGAGCATGGAGAGGGAATATGGAAAGGGATGGAATATTCCAAAGTCTTTAAACACAGAATTAAAAAAACAAACAAAAAAATTAATTTATCCTAAGAAGACAAAGATGCCATTAATAAGATTATACACAAAAAGTGTTATGAATTCTAAAGGGAATTTCAGAACAGAAGTTTTCAAAAAACTTCCCCCAGGGAGACAGCAAACATCTTTGAGAACAGGGACATTATCTATAAGCAGGGTTCTTAACCTGGAGTTAACTGAAGTTAAGAGCAAATTTTCACCTTTTGTATTTGTATAGTTAGAAGATCTATGACTTTATTATTTTCAAAGGTATTTATGACAAAAAAGCATAAGAATTCTCTTTAAGTATATTTTGTAGGTGTGCCAAGGGTCCTAGGAGAGGGATATAATGTTAATAATACATATAAATATTTATGGGATAAAAAAAGTGCTATCTTTCATATATTAAGTTATGCTATTCATCTACTATTGAAGCACACACTGTTATTTTAATGGTGGGGAATGAGTTTAAATGAAACTATAAACATGTCCTCAACCTCTCCTCCTTGATGTCCCTTGTACACGTGTTCATAAGCCAGCTGCTAGTGTTCTAGTGTATGGAGCATGACCTTGGAACAAAGGCCGAGTTTTTCTTCTTGAGTGAAGGTAACTGGACTGGTAGGATTGATATGATGACTTTTCAGATATGTTTGTGACACATCCTAACCCATTGAGTTAACTAAAACAAATGACACTGGAGTTCTTACTTGACGGAACTGAGAAGTTAGCTTTTCTGTTACTTTTCTTCCAGTATCCAATGCTGGGTTTTTAGAACCACTTATTTCAAATTCAGGGAGTCCAAAGAATAATATAACTACTGTGGTTAAAAAAACAAAATCTGAGCATAGGAACTGGGAGGAAGATGCTTTTATTATTGCTCTTTTTGGTCCAGTGATATGCTGATAGACTGGCTCTCTAGGGGAAGAAAAAGAAGCCCTGATAGGTAGCATTTTCCAATTTCTGTGGCGTAAATACTGCTACCATGGCCAATTCCAAGCTACCAATGTAAGGCTGCTGAATGGAATTGGAAAGAGATGGGCAGCATTTGTTCTTGTGAAGAAATACAATTTGGCTCCTCTTGTAAGCCATTGCTTGTAACCCTTATAAACCTGGGGGCCTGAGAGAGTCTCTAACAAAGCCTAACTCACTCCATTTTGAAACAACCAAAGATGTTGAACATCCCCCTCCATGTTGCCATCTAATCAGACTTTTCTGAGTTTCAGGAATTTTACTTGGAACCTCCTGGAAACTACAGATAAGGGCATTCCATTCTTAAGGCAATTTCAAAGCACCAAGCCTCCTTGATGACAGCAAGTCTGCCCCAAAGGCATTGATTTCGTGGAGTTCTCCTTTAAAACACTCTCACTCTGAATGGCACTTTGGAGATGGTCTTGGGATACTAGTCCACCATCTTCCCTGGGTTGCTGGCTTCCTGCATAAAGCGATCTTTGTGTTTTTTTGGTGAGTTGTAGCCTTTGGTGAGTGACAAGCAGCTGAATTTGGGATTGGAACCAGGTTACAGCCTGGTAACAGGCCCAGGAGAAGGGTTTTTAGGGGATGTTCAGTTTTATGGCTGTGCTCTTTGAAAAAGCAAAAAGTAATTAGAAAGAAATTCCATCGGAGGCTATTGAAGGAGACTGAATTATATAGTTTAAAACATCTCTCAAACTCCCTGATAAAATTTGTCCTCCTCCACCCCAGATCACTAAGACTCATTCTCCTCTTAAAGAAAAAAAGAGAGATAACAGGCCCCAAATGGTGTCAGTTATACTAAGCCTCACATCTGTAAACTGAGACTTAATACCTAACCCAACTGCAGTTCCAGCCTCTCCCAGGAATGGAATCTTAAACCAGTAAACCTGGAGTTTCCCAGTCGGCTAGAGGGAGGTCATCTGCCTGATAGAGCCCTTAGTCCCCAAGAGAAAGATGAGGTAATCCTCTCTCTTTCCTTGTCCCTTCTCCCTTTGGCCTATGAAAGTCTCCCATTTTGTTCAGCTCTTCAGAACCACTGTTCAGTTGCTGCATTGGATGCTCCCCAATTAATGAATTATTGAATAAAGGCTATTGGGTCTTCAAACTTATTTAGATGAATTTTGTTTTTTAACAGATTTTGTAGTGTTGCAGTAGAAGAAATTTTTTCTGCCCTTTGAGGTTCTTCTAGCTGGTTTAAGAATCAAAGTGACATGTGACAGATTAACAGGAGAAAAAAACCCAAAATTTAATTACATAGTATGGGGAATCTATAGACATAGATTCCAGAGACAGTCAAGGAAAAAGAGGTATATATGTTATCCTAAACTAAGGAGAAGTGGGTAGGGGTCTAGGGCTTCAACAGAAAGAGGGAAACAATTCACAGGAACATAAAAGAGTAAATGCTTGGTAAACAAATGTTTGATGTTTCACACAGAAATAATGGTACATAAAGAGGAATTTAAACAGACTTAGCCACATCCCTCCCTGCCTACCACACCTAGATCATATTATAATGTAGTTTTCTATTGTGAGAGCTCTCTTCCTGGAGTAGTCCCTCCATCTAAATTTCTTTTATGTAGTTGGTGGGAGAAGAAGGGCAAAATTTCTTTCTGCATCTTTGGGCCTTGTTTGTTTTCAGCTTGCATATCACAATGGCATATCTTGGGTGGCCTGCCCTTGACCCTACAGTGGCAGAGAAAGGATCCGAAGCAAACCTCTGACAGCATTCAGGAACAATGGAACACAGGCATAGTACTGTCAAACCCTTCTGAGTTCTCCTTTTTGCTATTTCTGAGGACTGTGGGAAAGTTCCTCTAGG
The DNA here is from genome assembly GCF_030020395.1 of Manis pentadactyla. NCBI lineage: Eukaryota > Metazoa > Chordata > Mammalia > Pholidota > Manidae > Manis > Manis pentadactyla. The sequence goes on along the minus strand of NC_080029.1, from coordinate 98,786,785 downwards.
TTCTGAGCTCAGCTCTCTTTGTGTTGAACTCCCAATCTAATTGGCTTTCCACAGTTCCCCATTTGATTGAAAATCTCAGCCCTTGGTTCTGTCCCCAGGTTCTACATCGGAACTTGTAGGGAAAAATGGAAGTTCCATGGCCAGGATCCTCACCTAATCTTAATCTACTCGCCCACTGTGCACATGCAATGATGCTATACTTGGCCAAAGTGCAGGCACAGGCTTGTACACAGGTTGATAATAAGTCATTATTGTTTGTGTTGCTATATAAAGAACTCCACCCAATGCTCTGCCTGGCAGCACAGAGGCCCAGCTGGCAGAGTCAGACGCTGAGGGGAATTGCAGACTTGCCAGATGCGGACATGATTCTAACATTCGACCTGCTACCATGAGAATAAAGCTGGGGATAAACCCTTTTACCCCTCAAAGTTCTGTTGTCACTTTTCAGTTTCACCAAATCCAAGGAAAACTTGTCCAGAGATGGGAAACCCCCTCCAGCCCAGAGCTATAGAACTGCTAGCAGTTTAGTTCATGGCTCCCCAGGTGTTTGGAACCCTTCCCCAGATTCCATGCTGGGAACTGTCTGTGGCAGCTGCAACTGCCCGTTTGTTTGGAATCAGTCTGCCCCTCTCATTCTTTGGGTCCTACACACCCTTCCCCCACTCCCCAGATTCCACGTTGGGAATTGTTGGTAGTTACTGGCAGGAGTTGGACGGGGTAAGACCTAAAAACTGGAGTGGGTCTGGAACCATAATGGGCCTGGGGTCAGACTAGGTCCAACTTAAACTTGTCTGGGTCCAGTGTTGTGTGTAGGTAAAGGTTATTGCTAACTGGGACCTCAGAAGCCACAAAATGGGTGGCACAGGTGGAGAATGTAAAAGCTGTGAGAGCACTCACCAATCTAACTCTAAAGACTTTTCTGTTAGGATAAGTTGGTTATGGAACAGGTTATATTGACAATAGTTTACCAGCCAACCTCCAAAGAATTTCCATGCAATGAGGTTCACTGCAGAATATCACATAATTCCTAACCCAGTAGTACATCCCTTTTAGGTATTAATTTTGGTCCAAGACACCCAAAGACTTCGCTTATACAAATGCAAATCCCTTCTTACAAAAATGATAATAATAAAAATGGTATCCTTAAATTTTAAGGAGTCAAGTGTCCACCTTCTAGCACATCTGCTTATTGTATGTTCAAGAACTATAGTCCTGGAAGATGTGGAAATCTATAAAAATGGCAAAAATCTACATAAGGCTTATTCAGTGTCCTGAGAACTTGGCTTGGTAACCCTCAGGTTAGGGGCCCCAAAATATGGCCAGACAGAAGTGTGGATTGCACGCCATTTGTGGCTATATATGGCTGGACAGAAATGGGAGATGAACCATTTGCACCTAAAGGTCCTATAAAACTGCTGCCATCCCTCAGGGGAATTACAGTGGCCATTATGAGGAGCATTCCAGTTGAATGAGATTATTTAAGAAGTGCACTTGCAAATAGCATTACCAAATTAAATAGAATGGAAGTGTTAGGAATGTTAAGTGGGAAGACAGACATGAGCAACTGGGGAAGGGAAATAAAACATTCAAGAAGCTACCTGGATAGGGTTCAAGGAAAAAACTGCCCAAACTGCTCAGGTAGGGGATCCCACATGAAGACAACAAATGCTTTGCAAGGGGATATCTTCTTGCTTACTGGGACCAAGCCAAACCAGTCCACCCGGGTCCCAACACAGCGCAATCAAACAAAACTAAGAACCTCCCAAACCACACCTCATCATAATTTCATTAAAATGAAATTGCATTTTTCACACCCTTCCACCATGGGCTTTACCATGTGCATTTTGGGGAAAGAAAGGTGCACCAAGAGGAATGGGTGGAACTACAGCTGTCAATCCAAGGACCTCACCCTGTCAATCAAAGAAGTGCCTCCCTGCTGGGTTGTAATAAAGAGACACAGAAGTTCTGGCCCACTTACCCCTTGGAGTGTATTCAACTAAAACTTTTGCTCTGCTTCACTACTGTATCTCTGCTTTTTAATTCTTTGTTGCACTGGGGACACGAACGTAGGAGAATAAACTCTACCCGGAAGAGAGGGCCTATTTTAATTGACATATAGAAGCTTCCCAAAGGCTTCAAAATTCCAAAACAGCTTCACTGAAAGATTCATTGCAAAAAACTAATGAAAAATTCAAGTTACAAGGGGTGTAAAATAAAAAAACTGTAAGATGGATACAACTGCTACTGCTCCCTTCTATCCTCCTTTGTTAGAGTATTCATTCTAGTAATCCTCTGTCTAAATTGTCTTTCCATTCAAAAGAGACTACAAGATCATAAACAAAAGTCCTCCAAGTTACTGGCCTTATAGACACCCCCAATCTACCCTTGAAGGAGGACTTTCAAGTAGTCCCTTTCCAACTTAATTGGGTTCTGAGGGATTTTCTGGTAAACTGTTGTGTTATTCCCTTAAACAGCCAAGGGAAAACTAAAATTAAAATTAGTGGAAAACTTTGCCAAATCTGGTAGATACCAGAGCTATAGGTGGGATCCTAGAAAAGCTAACTGAAGCCAGCTAAGGGTAAGAATTCTTACCAGAGTCAGTTTTCCTAGCTCTCCATTTGTAGTACATGATAGAGAGAGCAAAATAAAATATCTTTGTACCTTCTTTGGGGACTTTCTCTTACATCCAAGAGCGGTTGTTCAATACTGCAATTTGTCTTCACCAAAAACTGACAAGATATTTAAAAGGATTTTTAAGTAGCTCTGTGGTCACAGGTTGTCCAGGTTGGAGGCTGATAAGAAGTCTTTTTTTAGGCCTCCTCCATTAAGCTAATGTACCCAGAGGGAAAGAGAAGCCTTTAGGGAAGGATTTACTAAAAATATTCCAAAGACAAACAGTTCTAAATCCAGAACATGGAAATCTTTTGCTTTTCATCTTAGCTGGAAATCTTCTCCCTGATACTAAAAAAAAAAGGCAAATTAAGGATAATGCACTTGGATGGGTGGATCAACCTATGATGTCATTTAGGGTGCAACCCAATTCTTTGAGGGATTGAGAGCAATTGTCCTTATCTTACAAATCTTTGCAAAACTAGAGATGCAATTCTAGAGGCAATTCAAAGTTCACCCATTCCTTTACCAATCCCAAAACCTCCCTTATTTATCTCAAAAGGCTGTAAATATTGGCCTTAGGAAACCCAAGTCCTTCTTATAGAAACTTGCATTCTTTTTTTGCTTTCACACTCAAAGAAGCCTTCACCTTATATCTGGTCCTATGCAAATACTGGAGACCTTCAAAGCAAATTAATAAGGAAAAACAGGTGACATTGATATAGACTGCATCCTCCCAAGATGCTGGATCAAGACTTCACACTTTAAATAATGAAACCCATTCTTCTTTTCTTTCTTTGCTTTATTCTGGCATTGGCCTGCAAAGATAACACCACTGTCCAATCTTCCAGGCCATTGCTAACAGGGGATAACTTTTCAGACTTCTGGATTTTTCATAAAAAATTGCTGTCTATCCATGATTCTAGAGACCCCCTGCTCCATTTCCATTCTCTGTTTAATAATCCCAAACCTAAGGAAACTTGAATCTAGGCTCTGTAAAAAGAAAGGGACACAAGGCAAAGGTAATCAGAATAAAATCAGCTTTGTGGTCTACAGACCCTTACATTTTATTGCCTCCGTGGCTGTCACTTTCGAGTTGAGCCACAGGTTCAAATAGGAATTACAAGGAAGCATTCATGATTCAAAATTTGCTTCCTTTGATAGGTCGCTTCTCCCCTCGCTGGGAAGAAGTGTAAATGAGGCTATGATCAGTAACCTCTCCTTAACTCTTAAAAGTATTGTGGAATCTGCTGTCAAAATAATAGCTGCCCTACAAAAATTGTTGGACTCTCTGGCCAAAATTGTTCTTGATAATAAGATAGCCCTTGATTATTTTTTAGCTGAGCCAGGAGGCGTCTGTGCTGCGGCCAACACCACCTGCTGCACCTGGATTAACACTTCTGGGTAAATTGAAACTCACTTACATAAGATCACTGAACAAGCCACTTGACTTAAAAAGTGACTCATGGAGTTTTATTTGACTTATATGATGTTGACAGGCTTGGGTTGTGGAGACCGTGGCTCCCAAGTGCACTCCAGACATTGGAATTATCTTACTTACAATAATCATAGCAATCTCACTGGTGTGCTGTACTCTCTCAAAAGCTTTTAATGTATGTTCGCAGTCCCTAAATACCAGGCAAATGGACTCTCTAAGACTAGAACGTCAAAGAAGGAATGAAGATAACGACTGACTTAAAGATTATAAATCTAAAGTCCTGGCCTGTGAATATCACAGAGATTGAGTAAAAATGTGACCTGTGAGTACCACACAAATGATCAACAAAAGCTGAGAGAACTACAGAGCTGTAGCTGATGGTGATGCCAATCACCTCTCTCAGTTAAGCTGAGAGTCTGGCTAAAAGGGGGAATTGTTAAAGAAAACAAGAGGCAACAGACCCAGAATGGAGTTATTTGTGCTGATTCCCATATGTGCAAACCAAGACACAACACTTAAACCAACTGCAGTTTCAACTTCTCCCAGAAATGTAATCTTAAACCAGTAAGTCTGGAACTTTCTGGCAGCACTAGTGAGGTAATCTGCCTGATAGATCTCTTCCATTCCCCTAAGAGAGATGGGGTAATCTGCTCTTTTCTCATCCCTTTTCCTTTCTGCCTATAAGAATCTCCCATTTTGTTCAGCTTTTCAGAGCAACTTTCTAATTACTAGATGGGATGCTGTCTGATCATGAATCATTAAATAAAACCCATTAGATGTTCAAATTTAGTCAGTTGAATTTTGTTTTCTAACACTCCCCTTTCTTCTTCCTCCCCTCAGTGTTTTTTTGTTTTGTTTCATTTTGCTTTTTAGATTGACTAATCTCCTGTAGGAAAAGTCTTTCCTCCTTAGGAACTGATTGGAGCTGGGGTGGGGAGTGTGGGATGCTCTTTGATGGAAGGGGAGAAAGGGAGGTCTAGAAACAGTAGAATATTAGTAATCTGTATTCTATCACATTATTCTCCCATGTATAAAGACGAAGCAAAAATTGAGAGAAAAAAAAAGTAAAACTACCTTCGCTTAAATTTCATGTTTTGTGAATCAACAAGTCCTTATAAACATTATTCTGTGGAGAACAAAAAGCAGTATAAATATAATTCAAGTGTTTTTATTTTCTTTCTGCTCGTGTATGGGCATTTCTTCATTTGTATCTACATTTCTAAACTAATTTGACTGATCAAGTTTGAGTTAATGAAAAGTTAAAAGCCAAGCCAACTGTTTATGTGTCTTAGCTGGTTTTATTTTGTCTATCTGCTTAAATTTGCAACGTGACCATGAGCAAGTCATTTGGCCTTTCCGTACTTGAATTACATCATCTGACAAACAAGATTGACCTGAATGGTCTTCAAATTGTCTTCTGGTCATAAGAGTTGTGGCACTTATATTAAATTTGATAAGCAGCTTCACAATCTTCTCTTACAAAAAAGATTGACTTTGTTTAGGAGACTCCTGAAAAGTAATCATGACAATAGCAATAGCTAATATTTATTGACTGCTTATTATTTGCTAAGGACTTTAGGGACATCTCATTTAATTTCTAACAACCACATTCATTCTAGCCCCATTCTATTCTTAAAGAAACTGAAGCTTGATGAGGTTCACCCAAGGTCATCAGTGACAGAAGCCAGATATGATCTTCAATCCCAGGACCACCGAATCTGTGCTCCTAACCCTGATCCTCATGTGGTTGCATCCAAAGTTCCTAAAACATAACTGCAGTGAAAAGCAGAAGGCCAAATAAATGCTTTAAGATGGGGAGGATTAGATGGAAATTGCATTTCACAAGTTTCCTACCTAAGGAGAGGACTTGGGCTATGTAGAGGAAGGGGCCGCACACTGTCTGAGGAGTATAAGAAGGAAAGACAGACAGACAGAAGGAAGCTTCTTTTACTTGTCTCCCTACTCCATCCCCAGAGCACCTTACTCAGGAGTCTTCCTGCTCAACCGTGGGCTCAGGTGCCTCTGATTATTAAACTCAGTGCAGGTAGTTAGTGTGGGGCGTCAAGAACCCCTACCCCATTTTTCTTGTTTCCTTGCCCCAGTATCACTTACTCAGATGTGTGAAGACTTTGTGAGTAAACACTGGCAAAAGTCATCAACAAAACTATGCATGTAGAGCCTCTCTACTGATGGAAAGACTGACCCTACGTTCAGAACTTCATTTTCATTCCCAAAGACTCTGAAACCCCAGTCCTAAGAAAAGGAAAAGAAAATGATACACTGCAGAAGGAGTCCAGATGTTTGTGGGCGACAAAGGCATATTTCCTGACCGGCTCCTCCTTGCATCCTTCCACTCAGAGCCTGGGCGCCTCCTGAGTGCTGGTGGGAGGTGGGAGCTTCACAAGATAATGAAGCCACAGGAACAAGTCAAAAGTTTTTAGTTTGGGGTTAGGATTTTCTCAGTTGATAAGAAAACATGATGGCACATATAAGTGAGGGAAGAACTCAAGAAGAAAGAAAAGATGCCCTTAAAAAAATGTTTTGATGAATTGTCTTTTTGATGGAGAGATTCAGAGAGAAAGTAAATTTGGTGCTTCTTCAATTATATATTGATTTTAAATAGTAATGGATAAGAGAGGGTCCAGGGATGAGTAGAGACCAGAGGCATATCTGGGTTTTGTGGGACCTGTATCTGACATGATTTAGGGGTGCACTTTTAAGAAAAATGATATGAATACAAAATTAGGTCTAGAGCCTTGGACACAGCCCATGCAAGTGAATCTTGAGATGAAGCTTCATTAGTTTCACAGACAATCTTGCTATTGTTCAGAGAGTTAAAGAAATTTTTTTCCATCTAGCTGGGAACACAGACACACCACTCTGAGAGATTCTACACTGAGAAAATGGTTAGTGAGAGAGATGCAAAGGGGAGGACACGAAGAGGCCAATAAAATGCAAAGGAATTACATGGAGTTTACTACGTGGTGTCATACATTCTTCAGAGGTCCTCCCTCCCTCCCTCCCTCCCTCCCTCCTTCCTTCCTTCCTTCCTTCCTTCCTTCCTTCCTTCCTTCCTTCCTTCCTTCCTTCCTTCCTTCCTTCCTTCTTCTCTCTCTCTTTCTTTCCTTCTGTCTGTCTGTCTTTCCTTCTTATACTCCAGGAAATTGTTCATCTTACACCTCCCTGGAGTCATGGTTTTACATGTCATGGTTTTATGTGATTTTAAATATCAGAAACTTCTTTAAGAAGGGAATGCCTGGAGGTGTCCAGGGCCACGTGGACCACCTATGCAGTTTTCTTACAAAGAATCTGAAAGCGAAGATAAGGATCAGTGGCTTCACAGCTGAAGTTACTTTTCATTGTCTTTTCTGGTTTCTACTAATTTTGTTCGGTTTTATACCCATCTTTAGCATGGGCAACAGCCAGCACAATTCATCTGCCACTCACCCCCTCCCTTCTTTTTCTTCCCCCTTATTATTTTGGTTGATTCTTAACTTAAAATGATGGTATGTCTCAACTTGGGAATTAAGAGACATTTATAAGACATACAGGACATTTTAAACTTGGAGAACATTTTAATCTTCATCAGATTTTTCACAACTATTTTTAGATACCTTAAAATACAGGGTTCAACTAAACTGACAATGTCCTTTTTAAACTCTGGGGCAATGGACTAAAAGAGGCCCAAGATGGTGCCAAGCCTCCAGACTGACCAGGACTATGAAGAATCCTAATTTTACGGAGTGGGGTTGATTTGCATGGTCTTGTTACTAATCATAAGGCTCTTAAACCCATTCAGCCGCTGACAGCATGCATTTAAATTGCCGAAGAAAGACTGTCAGAACCTTTAGTGGTGACAGCCCGATCTAGCTACAAATTCCACATGAGTTAAAGCAACAGAAAAGATGGTACCATTAGAGGAGGAATTAATGGAACTTACAGGAGAACTATTAAAAAACAAATATCTAAGCTTTAAAATATTTTACCAGAAAATAAATAACAAAATATACTGCAGATCAAATACAGATGGGCAAGAGAGGAGGTTTCAACAACAGCAGACTGGCAGGGGAGCTTGGGAGACACGGTAATAGGTTCTCTCTGTCCTGAGGGCAGCCAGTGGATGGCAAGAGGGCAAATTTCTTTGAAGACTGGCACTCAACTCCCCATAATAATAAATTAAAGAAATGCCAGACACTTAGCCTCTGGTTCTTGTGAGATTGTCCAAAGTACCTTGGGCCAAGATATTCATGCAGCAGGAAGGGAGTGTGAAAAAGGCAGAAAAGCCTCACAGTACACCTTCATTCAGCCCCCTTTCCAAGTGGCCCCACCAGGGGCAGTCTAGGCAAGGGAGGGGCATTTCCCAACATCATGGAGACAGGGAGGACGCTCAGCAGGAGAGGCCAGAGCAACACTCATAATTTTAGTCCAGAAGGAGATTCAGTGACCTATTACCTGTAAGGTAATACTTTGTATTTTTGTGAGGGTGAAAGAGAAACTAGCTTGGCTTCCTCCCTTCCTCCCTTCTTTCCTTCCTTCCTCCTTCCTTCTTCTTTCTTTCAGTTTTCTTCTTACATTCCAGGAAGTTGCTCAGCTGACACATCCTGGAGTCATAGTTTTACAGAGTATGAAGCTTATCCAATTCTCTTCCCCACAAATACTATATAGGCAATAGTCTGTCCCAGACTATTTTATTATATCCATGTAAAAATTTTTCACTATTAAACAGACAGGGTAGTATGATAGTTTCTTTTTATACAGATTTTATACAAATCATTTTCTACAAATTTCTTTTTATATAAAGCTTTCCTTCACTAAAAACTCTTTAAATTCTATTTTCCACATAAAAGCATCAGATTGATTGACAGAGTTGGAGGTCTCCATCCTGGAGTTCTTTTGCTCTAATTTGGATTGGTTTTCTGTAGGCATAGCCATCACTCTAGCATTTCCTGCACTGGACAGGCTTTTACCTGGTTCTCAAGTCTTTCTCTCTCTGGATTTAACTTCCTATTGTGCTAGAACATATCCTTCAGTACCTTCTGCAAAATGGGAGCTTGCAAGCCTAAAATAACTTTATTTTACCTTGAGTGTTTGATCAAGAATATGAAATAACTTTCAGAATTACTAATGCATGCTTCACTGTTTTATTGCTTTTTTAAATTAAGGTATCATTTATATGCACTCTTATGAAGGTTTCACAAGAAAAACAATGTGGTTATTACATTCACCCTTATTATCAAGTCCCCCCCATACTCCATTGCAGTCACTGTCCATCAGTGTAGTAATATGCCACAGAGTCCCTATTTGTCTTCTCTGAGCTACACTGTCTTCCCCATGACCCCACACACATCATGTGCATCAATCGTGATACTCCACAATCCCCTTCTCCCTCCCTCCCCACCTGCTCTCCCCCACCCCTCCCCTTTGGTAACCACTAGTCCCTTCTTGGAGTCTGTGAGTCTGCTGCTATTTTGTTCCTTCAGTTTTGCTTCATTGTTATACTCCACAAATGAGGGAAATCATTTGGTATTTGTCTTTCTCTGCCTGGCTTATTTCACTGAGCATAATACCCTCCAGCTCCATCCATGTTGGTACAAATGGTAGGATTTGTTTCTTTCTTATGGCTGAATAATATTCCATTGGGTATATGTACCACATCTTCTTTATCCATTCATCTACTGATGGACACTTAGGTTGCTTCCATATCTTGGCTATTGTAAATAGTTCTGCAATAAACATAGGGGTGCATATATATTTTTGAATCAGGGATCTTGTTTTCTTTGGGTAAATTCCTAGGAGTGGAATTCCTGGGTCAAATGGTATTTCTATTTTTAGTTTTTTGAGGAACCTCCATATTGCTTTCCACAATGATTGAACTAGTTTACATTCCCACCAGCAGTGTAGGAGGGTTCACCTTTTTCCACATCCTCACCAGCATTTGTTGTTCTTAGTCTTTTCTATGTTGGCCATCCTAAATGGTGTGAAGTGATATCGTATTGTGGTTTTAATTTGCATTTCTCTGATAATTAGTGATGTGGAGCATCTTTTCATGTGCCTGTTGGCCATCTGAATTTCTTCTTTGGAGAAGTGTCTGTTCATATCCTTTGCCTATTTTTTAATAGGGTTATTTGCTCTTTGGGTGTTGAAACATGTGAGTTCTTTATATATTTTGGATGTTAACTCCTTGTCGGATATGTGATTTACAATATATTCTTTTATGCTGTAGGATGCCTTTTTGTTCTGCTGATGGTGTCCTTTGCTGTAGAGAAGCTTTTTAGATTGATGTAGTCCCATTTGTTCATATTTTATTTTGTTTCCCTTGCCCAAAAAGATGCGTTCAGGAAAAAGTTGATCATGTTTATATTTAAGGATTTTTGCCTGTGTTTTCTTCTAAGAGTTTTATGGTTTCATGACTTACATTCAGGTCTTTGATCCATTTTGAGTTTATTTTCATGTATGGGGCTAGACAATAATCCAGTTTCATTCTCTTGCATGTAGCTGTCCACTTTTGCCAACACCAGTTGTTGCAGAGGCTGTCATTTCCCCATTGTATATCCATGGTTCCTTTATTATATATTAATTGACCATATATAGTTGGGTTTATATCTGGGCTCTCTTGTCTGTTCCATTGGTCTAAGGATCTATTCTTGTGTCAGTACCAAATTGTCCTGATTACTGTGGCTTTGTAATAGAGCTTGAAGTTGGGAAGCAAGATCCCCCCTGCTTTATTCTTCCTTCTCAGAATTGCTTTGGCTATTTGGGGTCTTTTGTGGTTCCATATGAATTTTAGAACTTTTTGCTCTAATTTGGTGAAAAATGCTTTTGGTATTTTGATAGGGATCGCATTGAATCTGTAGATTGCTTTAGGCAGGATGGCCGTTTTGACAATATTAATTCTTCTTCTCCATGAGCATGGATGTTTTATTCCTTTTAAAGTTACTTTGACAAATTCCTTGAAAGATGCAAACTATCAAAGTTTACTCAGGAAGAAATAACAACCTGAATAGCTTTATATTTATTAAAGAAATTTAATTTGTAATTTAAAACTTCTGACAAAGACAATACCCATCCCAAATGATGTCACTGATGAATTTTCTAAATATTTAATGGAAAAGTAATGCCAAATCTACACAAACTTCAGAAAACTGAGCTGAACAGGAGAAAATATTTCCCAATTCACTTTGTGAGGCCGGCATTATCTTGACACCAAAACCAGACAGGCACAGCAAGAAAAGGAAACTATAGACAAATATCCCTCCTGAGCATAGATGCAATAATCCTAAATAAAATTTTAGGGAATGAAGTCCAGCTATCTATAAAGATGATAATATACTATGACCAAGTGTTGTTTGACTTATGGAGGAACTGGAACTGTCATACATTGCTTGTAGGAATGTAAATGATATAACCACTGTGAAATGCAGTTTGACAGTTTCATAAAAAGTAATGTGTTCATCTATCACACAATCCAGCTATTCTAGTCCTAGAAATTTACCCTAGGAATATGAAAGTTTATGTCCATGTAAAGACCTATCATGAATGTGTATAGCAGTTTTGTTTATTATAGCCAAAACTGGAAATAACCCAAATGCTCACCATCAATGAGTAGATAAACTGCTATGTCCATATAAGAAGATACTACTTAGCAAAAAAAAAAAAGGAATAAGCTATTTCTATAATAAGAATACAGATGAATCTAAAAGTAATTATGCTTAGTGAAAGATTCCATACAGAAGAAAGAACATTTTATTAATCCAGTTACATAAAATCCTAGAAAATGCAGATGAAACAGAGAGCAGATCAGTTGTTGCCTGAGGATAAGAAAGGGGAACAGGGAAAGATAAAAGTGTGGGATTTCAAAAGGGATGGAAGACAATTTGTAAGGTAATAGATAAGTTCATTATCTTGATTATGGTGATGATTTTACAGGTGTATACATATATCAAAACTCAATAAAATGTACACTACATATAACTTGCATGTCAATTATATCTAAAGGAAACTGTTAAAAATGTGGGTCAGTTTCATTTTCTTTGGCTTGCAATCATCTCTGTTCCTCTTTGTCATGCTTTTGAAACACCTGTGTGATATGTCCAGTCTGACTCCAGCCTCTTTCTCCTTTCTACCACATAAGGGAGTTAGGAATGCAACATTATGGTGTCAAATCTCAGAAAGACATCTTAAAGGAATAAAAGCAGTATGCTTAATGATATTCTTACTCACTTCAGTTGGACAAATAGAAGTGCTTATTGCCTTTATCTACACTGGCATTGTCATTTGTTGACATTAATTCCCTAATAACTGGAGATTTGGCATTACAATTGATCCAGCTAGCCAGACTTGAGTGTCGATGTGAATTAATTATTGATCTTCAGAAAAAAAAAAAGAAAAGCAGCTTCCTAGCCCCCATTCCTAAAGAGTCTGATTTAGTAAGCTCTGGGAATTTGTATACAAACAAAGATTAGAAACAATAGCATTAAGCAAAATTAACATTTTCACCCTTGCCTCTATCAGAAGCCCTACCATCCGTCTGCCATCCTCTCCCCCTTTCATACCGAATTAACTTCTCTCCCTCCTGCCTGATTTCCACCTCTGCAAATCATGGCGATTCACCCATTTGTAGACTCCACCTCTTCTTTTATGACTAACCATCTCTCCCTCTTCCTTTCTTCTTAGCTGTCTCCAACCACTCTAGCCCTTTCAGTCAAAACAACTCAAATATCCCAGGCTAATCATAAAGGCATTTCTTTCTCTGGGTTCCAAACACTACATAGAATGAAGGCCCCAGGATTTCAAAACAAAGCTTTATTTACAGAAAATCAGCTCTTTTGCCTCATACAAGTCACTGTAGCAAATTCTCTTACGTAGCACAAATGTTTCTTCACTTGCTCAATACATTAGACTGTGTCTATGGACAAGTAGTACTATTCTGTTTTGGTTAGGGAAAATTATTAAGGCCTAGAGCAAAGTTGTTTATTTTGCCATCCAAATTTCTGAGAAGAAGATATTTCAGATAAGCAATTCACCACCGTCTTTGATCTCAAGCTATCAGCTTCAAAGTATAACATTTAAAAATAATTTTATATGGTTTCTATTATTTTGCCTGCCTTGCATGCACTGAGGCCTGTTTTAAGATATCTCCTCTGTTTTTGAGCTTTTTTGTAAGATGATCAAGTTAGATGTTTGTCCTTTGTGATAAAACTCAACTCCTTTACAGAAATATCCCATGTTTTATTGATTATCATATCAAACACTGGTAACATGAATTCATTGCTCTTCTTTACATGACATTTACTGAAAGTTGATGCCAACTCTTAATCTTTCTGGAAAAGCATTGGCTTCTGTTTTTCTCTCCCCTCTGTAACTGCTCTTGAAGAAAAAAAGATTCCAGTTGTACAGCTAATGTATTTGGTGGGAAGGAGGGTGGTTAACATTACTGCTTCTGCATGGTGGTGGCAAATTTTTCTGTTCTCTTTGTAAGGCCCAAGAAAAAAAAACGAAAAAAAAAACCACTGTGTTAAAGGTAGAACACTTGGACTGTGTGTTGCAGAAGGGATGTATATATACCTCACAGGTACAGTCAAAGTATATAAATGGTTTTATGTTTCCTAGCTTGCTGTCTTAGAGACAGTAAAATGTACTAGGCTTAGTCAAAAAAACAGTAGTAGCACTGATTATCTAGAACTGGAGAAACTGGTTTCCAAATTCTGCTCTTCCATGTATGTGATCTTAGGCAAGGCTCTTCATGCTTTTGTTTATTCATTCAGTCATCCCACAAGTATGTCTTGAGCATAATAAAAATTTTTAAATGAAAAGATTCCTTCATGATTGGTACTGTTTACTTCCTATTACTTGACAAAAGGAGAATAATATTTTGTTGTTATACTTTTAATGACATTAAGGTGATTACTTGGTGGGAGATTTTCAAGTAACCCAAGCAGAAGTCAAGATCTCAAGGGGGTGTTGAAAGCAGAGTATCTCACAATAGGATCAATAGTTGCATGCACAGGTGTGGAGCAACAAGAAAGAAAATAAACTTTTGGTGTGACATATTATTTTCCACTTTGCTTCTGAAAAACCCGTGAACTCAGGTGAGATGGGAAAAGGGAACACGATGACTCAAGCACTAAATGAAAGCCTAACAAAGACCCCAGAGAAACTTTAGAGAAGAATTGCCTGCAATATTATGGAATACGTAGAGTCACTGGAGTTTCATTATGTAAAGGGCCTCATAATGCCACATAGTTCAATGCCAAGAGCTTCCCTGCAGAACATGATCTCACTTCCCTGCCTGTTCCTGCTTCCCTGGTAGGATGACATCAATCATCCCAAAGGTCCCATATGGTCCTAATAGTTTGGGATCGTATAATCACCATCCCCTTGCAACATTATACTGATAAGAAACTGAGGCCACATCTTGAGAAAATGCAGAACTAGAATAAAACATGGATCCACTCTCTTCCACCCATAATTCCTTCCACAAGAATGGGAGCTAACATTTATTGAGTGTGCTGAGCATTTTATATATCACATATCATTTAATTCTTACTATAGCCTGCTATATATAAAGTAGGAACTATTGCTATCCCCATTTTAAAAATGATGAAATTAAGGCACATAAAGCTAAGCAGTGTCTCCAAAGCATATCTTGAATCCCTTTATTTTTCTCACTGGCACTCTCTTTACCACAGTACAAGCCTATGCCAGCTCTCATCTAATTCCTGTAATTTAACTGCTCTACATGTTTCTACTCCTGCTCCCACCCAGTCTAGCCTCTCTCAGCAGCCAAAGTGTTCTTTCAAAAATGTAAATTAAATTATGTCATCATTCTAATCAATCTCCAATGTTTTCTCATTGCACTTAGAATAAAATACAGACTCCTTACCATGGCCCTTGAGGGCCTTTATCGGTATCTCTGATCTTTGTTTCATAATAATTAATCTGCGCAGAAGATAAGGGGATAGAACTTGGAGAGGAAAACAAAGGGAACTTTGATTTTATTTGTGATATTCTATTTTATTTATATAAACAGAATATTTGAAGAAAAATATTTAATCATTCTTAAGAGTGGGTTATTTTTGTTTTAATATTTTACTTTAACATTATCAAAAATGACACAAAGCAAAAAACTTCACATTTGCAAGTATACACTCATACATACACACTTTTGTGTATCTTCCAGTCTTCGGCATCATATTTAACTAGAGAATCCAGCAAAAATTCTATCCTGGGGAGACCCAGGTATATAGGAGGAGAGAAGCTAAAGTCCACTCACTGTCATCTGATAATTTTGTATATGAATATTTATAAAAGCTAATGGTTTTTCCTGGCTATAAAAGTAAGATGTCCTCATTGTAGAAAATTTAGAAGAAAAAAACCAGTAACTTCCTGTAAGCTGATCACTAAGAAAAAGTCACTGGGTATTTTGGTTTATTTTCCTTCAGTCTCTATATGGACTTTTATTTTTGCTAATATCTGCTAATATTTTGAAACAAACCCCTGAATGAAATGTGATTGTTTTGTCTTTGATCAAAATAATCTTTGCCTTGGGGTTCCAGATTGGGCTTGTGATATCTTTTTCTTTTTTTAAATCAAAACAAAAATAAAAGCAATAGCTAATGTTCACTAAAGGCTTTGCCTTGCATTCTAAGCATGTTACATGCATCACATTATTTAAACTACTTTCCAATATAGGAACTATTGTAATTCCTTTTTACACAGAGAAAAATGAAGCAGAGAGAGGCTTACGAAGTTGCCAAGGAAGAGCTAGGAGGAGATGAAGCTGGGATTCAAAGCCAGAGAATTTGATAAATACAGAGCCAACCTCTACATCTCAATGGGAGGCCCCATAAGGGTGAGTCTTTGTGTTTATGTTGAATTTGGATGTGTGTGTGTGTGTGTGGTGGTGGTGGTGGTGGCATAGAACATGTTCAGCTGCCAACACCTCCTCCCACTGCAAGCCACTCTCCAGAGCCCCCTACACCTCCATGACTCTAACCTCAGACTAAAGGCCGTACCTGGGCCATTCAAAGATTAAGATCTCAGAGGAGACTAGACCCAAGACCACTGTGAGTGTGCAGTGGAGCTCAGGCTATGAAAATGTCTTCTTAGGGGTTGGCAGACAGTCATTTCATCCCTTCAGTGATACCTTGTGTTGTTATAGATTCAGAGATCTTTCAGTAGCCATTGCCACACTCCTCAGCAATTCTCAACAGGATGCAGTTGGAACAAAGAACTCTAGAGCCCTAGAGTTACCCATATCTGAGTCTATGTACTGCTTTTGATGTCTGAACAGGTATAACTGAGCCAGGTGACCTTTGGTAGTGGGGACATAATTTTGTCTCACATTAAACATTTGTTGAGCCGGCCCTCATTATGCACTGTGCCCTGGACTAAGACTAAGTACTTTATATATTTTGCATCTTCATAACGTGTTTTCATCTTCTTCACAACCTTATAAGGAAGGTTCTATTGTGATTCCCATTTCATTGATAAAGAAACTGAAGCTTAGAGAGGATGAGGAACTCTCTCAGGTTACAGACGGAGATAATAATGTGATTGTCCACACTTTCAAACTGAAGATGCCAGACCCTACAGTCCATACTTGGTTTAGTTTTTACCACTCTCAGCATATGAAGACTTTATTTCTCTTTGCTAACCAGTGTAATGTCTCAATGTTTGAGATGAGTAGAGGAACATACTTGCCATAGCCTCTCCCCAACAGTGGTACAGCACACAACCAATCAGAGGACTCTCGTCTTTTACAGAGACATCTTTTCCTTCAGTTTCTCCCACCAGGCTTGCCTAGTTTGGGTTGGGTGCCTCTTGCCAACTCCTGGTTCCACCTAGTTGGTGTTCAGGAATGGTCCATAACCCAAAGAAACAGACTTTAAATGGCTTGTTTTTGCATTGCACGTTGCAACCCTAGGAGGAAACTTGGATGGTTACCAGCTTATAAAAATAAGGAAATGAGAACCATGCTTAATAGGAATGAGGCCTGCCAGTGATCAGAGCCAGGATTAACCTTTTGGAATATAATGGAGATGGGGGTGGGGCAGGGGATGGGTTGGGAGAAGGATGAATCAGAGTGTAAAGGCAGCTTTAGCCAAAGAACGGACCAACAAACAGACTTCGGGCACTGAACAAGCTCCAGTCACTCCTAAACAGATGGTGAGGAAGATATCCTCAAGTTCAGTTTTCTTTAATGCCTGTTTGTCAGAGGCTGTGGGGTGGTCACTACTGGGGGCCTAGACAGTTGAGCTGATGTGTGGACTGGGGTGGGCCAAAGGAGGGATGAAAGCTGTTGCTGTTGCTGGCCAGCCACTGCCCTGGTCTTAAAGCAGCACTCCCACAGTACCCTTCCCATGTGCTGCTGGTAGGCATCCCCACAAACAGTGTCTTTGGAATTCATCACTACCCTGGGTTCTGTTAATGGCCTGGGTCTTCACAATATTGCATACACATGATCAGTATTAATTAGCAAGAGAACTTTTGTCCATGATGAGATGTAGAACACAGTCTCTGAGGTCAGAGACCTAGTGAATTACTGAGAAGGAAAAAAACTCCAAGCATGTATCTGAGTCCTTGATTATCGATGCAGAGAAAAAATGTGCATAGAAAAAAAGAGAGTAAACTAAAAGGGAGGGGAACAAGCTCCTAATTTTCCCACTCTTCAGGCCTTTAACATAGATCAAGGAATGGGAATTAAGTGTGGTCCAAAAAATTTTCAGTTTCAGCCACATGTGCCTGCATCAATTCTCTCTCCTGCCAAGGGGTGTGCTTTGCAGGGAGAAGAATTGTGTGTTTTCTGGGAAATGAAGCCAATGCACCAATTTTTGACAGAAAGAAGAAAAAAAATGACAAGACAAGGGGAAAAAAAGAATTGGACAGTGTTATCTTTGAAATTCCTTTGCATACATTTTCCCAGGCTCTAAGAGCAACATTTTTCTGGGGAAGGCAGCCCTGTCCTTGCTCACCATGTGCAGGCTTAAAGTGAGTCTCCATAGTCATTCAAACATCATAAAAATCTGTTCTCCCTATTCCCACCCTTCCCAAGTGGGCCTGTAGGAATGGGATTAAGTAGTCGATCAGACAGCCGTGCCTGTTACTCTCTCTCTTTCCTGAGATAGGGGAGCTGTCGGGACTTGCTCTGATTTGTCCTTTCACGGCAGGAAGGCAGCTCTGCCCCCATACCTCAGTGCAATACTCGTATTAGCAAGGCCTCTAAGAATAGAAAACAAAACAACTAATGACGCAAAAGGGACATAAAACCTCATAAAATGGGACTATCGGCCAAGTTCAGGATTGACTCAGTACCAGCAGCTCCTCTCAGTGACAACACGAACCTCCTAGCAAGTGTGCAGCAACGGGGAGCGTATGTTTCTGGGCTTCTGAGGTACCTCTGGCTCTTTACATTTTTAAAGCGTGTGGATCCACTTAAGATGTCAGAATAAGTGGCACCTGGTATGGGAAGGGTGGTGGCTTCCTACGGCGGTGAGGCTGGGCCCCACCCAGTGTTTTCTTGTGGAGGAGAGTAGTCAGCACTTTTAAATCACTTGGGCTTCCCACTCACTGTCTGCTGTTCAGTACAGAGGTTCTGTGGCCCTTCCTCTGCCTGTGGGCTTGGCATTGCCCCTCCTCATGAACAAACACTTACTTCCTCAAAGTCTCCATAACTTTCTCCCTCTGCCTTCATTAATAAGGTACATCCTTGGAATCCAGGGTATTTGCTTGTTTAATTACTGGTTTAAATATACGTAGAGTAAGATCTTTTTATGAAACACATGATTTCTATGTTCTTTGGTTCTACCTGCATACTCTTATAAACATGTTCTGTCAGGCACTTATATAGCTAAGGAAGAATCTTGCTTTCAGTGTCAAACCTTTATTAAGCACCTAAAGACCTTTTATGAAGGGAAACTGATAAGATAGAGAATGTAGATAAGAACCAGGCTGAGGAATCAGATGGGCTCACTCTTTGCTCTGTCACTTAATGAGCGTGGATTTGGAGCCAGTTACCTCACCTCTCTAAGATGTCTTCCTCAGCTATAAAAATGATCATAACACTAATATCTATAACATATTTTGTGAGGCTTATATTATGTGCCAGAGACATAATAAGAGTCTAGTGTTACTATTAAAAACTAAAACATGTCTCCTCATTTTGCAGAGTTCATAGTTGATAGGGGAAGGCAATCATTCAAACAGATATATAATATGAGGACAAAAGTCCTGTAATTGACATGCAAAAAAAAGTACAGTAATGCCCAGATGACATGGCCATTCATTTTGTCAGGAAGGTTCATGTTCTATTTGATTTCACTTGGCCAGGAAATGAAGGAAGGGGGTTCTAGGCAGAGGAAACAGAAAGAGAAGAGGCAGAGCCATAAAGCAACAAAGAAGGCAGCCATACGGAGTTGGCACACCCAGGCCACACGAAGGGATGGTAAGCTTTCTGAACCGTGTGAAGGATTAACCCCTATTAATTCCTAAGAGGCCTGTTGAATAATCTAATAGAGTCAGAGCCTCATTGGACTCTTTTTTAGCCTGACAACCAAGCTGCTACAGAAACAAATAGCCAGGAAGGAAAGGGTGGAACACACTGTGGGGGAACTGAGGCAGTGTGTGCCCATCCAGCCTGTTTGCCAGTCACAACAGCTGAGTCGGTCAAAATCCAATCAGACTTATGTGAAAATATGCACTAAAAGCCCACAGATACAAAACTTCCTCTACATAGAAGTGTATAAACATGGGGAAACTTTCAGTCAAAGTCAAAAGCATTTTCTGTCTCTCCAGTGCAGGAGAGCCCTCGGCCCTTGGGAGGAGGGGCAATCAAGGTTGACAAGTGAATGAGTGGAAGCATACAGACAAATTGAGAAGATTTTCAAATGAAAAGATGAGTAAGCCAAGGTTTTACACATCCTCTCGATGTTATTGAAGAAAATGTTCCAGTCTACTTATTGCTAAACATCCTTCTTAAAAATTATTTTCTGGTTATTTTAGGAATAGACTAGTTTATTTCCACTGTGGTCATGAAAAATACTTCATGATTTAAATTCTTCATCATTTATTGGAAATTGCTTTATTGACCACCATATGGTCAATTCTGGTAAATCTTCCATGTGCATTTGATAATATTGTACATTCCGTAGTTATTGAATCCATCATTGTGGATTAATTTTTTCATTTAATTCTGTTAGTTTATGTCTTATAATTGTTAAGGCAACTTCATTAGGTGTATATAGAGTTATTAAATCTTCTTTTTGAACTGATCATTTTATCATTATGAAATGTCCCTCTTTATTGCTATTAATATAAAATAATATAAAGTAATTACCTTTAATATTAAATACTGAAATATTTAGAAGTAGTAAATCTTCTTTTTGAATGTGTCAAAATAAAATCTTTTTATTTTCAGAATTACTGAATACAAAGTGATACTTTATCTCTAGTAATACTACCTAATAAAGTATTTTAAATTATTCAATTTCTCCCTCTATTAGTTGGTTTGTAATGCTTTTTTTACTTTTCTTTCATTTGGGATCCCAATTATAATAACATGCATTTTTGATTTATTATAATTTACTTTAAGTTCATATTTTTACCAACATTCCAGACGATGCAATGACTTTGCAACACTTAAAAAATTTTTTTCCACTTTTATTGAGATATAATTGAAATAGAACACTATGTGAATTTAAGGTATACAACATAGTGATTTTGATACATTTATATACTGTGAAATGATTACCACAATATGTGAACATCCATCACCTCACATAGTGACAAATTTTTTTCCTTGTGATGAGAACTTTTAAGATTTATTCTCTTAGCAACTTTCAAATATACAAACCAATATTGTCAACTATAGTTACCATCCTTACATTACCAAAACTTAATTATATTTGAGTTGGGAATTTGTACCTTTTGACCCCCTTTACCTATTTCCTCCATCCCCTACTCTCCTCTGACAACCGTCAATCTATTCTATGTTCCATGCATTCATTTTTTTGGTTTCCACATATAAGTGAGATCATACAGTATTTGCCTTTCTCTGTCTTATTTCACTTAGCACAATGTCCACAGGGACCTTATAACATTTTAACTCTGTTTAACTCTCTATTCTTTATGCTTTGGCCATTGTGTATCTCAATTCTACACATTTTAAAAAACACATAGATGTTAGTATTATTATTTTAAGCAATTAATTTTTAAAAATATTTTCCACTATGGTTTTTCTTTCTGTTGTTCCTTTTTGCATAATTATGCTTCTATCTAGGATCATTTTCCTTCTGCCAAAAGAAGACCCTTTATTATTTCTTCTAGTGTGGGTCTAACAGTGATGAATTCTAAGTTTCTGTTTGTCTGAAAAAGTATTTCTTTTGCCTTCACATTTGAGGATATGTTCATTAGGAATGGAATTCTCAGTTCATTATTTGTGATTCCATTGCTTTACGGTTTCTGTTGTTCCTACTGAGGAGTTAACTGTAACTCTTGCTCTCTTTAAAGGTAAGTAATGTTTCTCCTTGCTTCTTTTAAGATTTTTCTCCTTTTCTTTGATTTTTGGCAGTTTTACCATGGTTTGCTGTGTAATTATCCTATTTAAGGTTTTCAGATCTTAAATTTATGACTTGATGTCTCTTGTCAGTTTTAAAAAATTCTCAGGTAATACCTCTTCAAGTGTTGTTTCTTTCACAATCTGTCCTGTAATTACACATGTGTCAGATCTTCACATGGCATTCCAAATACCTCTTATGATCACTTTTTTTTTTTTTTGTAGATAATTATTTTTTATTTAAGGGTAGTTGACACACAGTATTACATTACATTAGTTTCAGGTGTACAACACAGTGATTCAACATTTATATACATGATAATTCTAGGTACCAGCTATCACCATACCAAGCTGTTACAATATCTTGACTATATTCCTTATGCTATACATTACATCCCGGTTACTTATTTATTTTACAATTGGAAGTGTGTACTTTTTTTTTTTTTTGTGAGGGCATCTCTGATATTTATTGATCAAATGGTTGTTAACAACAATAAAATTCTGTATAGGGGAGTCAGTGCTCAATGCACAATCATTAATCCACCCCAAGCCTAATTTTCGTCAGTCTCCAATCTTCTGAAGCAGAACGAACAAGTTCTTACATGGAGAACAAATTCTTACATAGTGAATAAGTTACATGGTGAGCAGTACAAGGGCAGACATCACAGAAACTTTTGGTTTTGCTCATGCATTATGAACTATAAACAGTCAGTTCAAATATGAATACTCATTTGATTTTTATACTTGATTTATATGTGGATACCACATTTCTCTCTTTATTATTATTATTTTTAATAAAATGCTCAAGTGGTAGGTAGATACAAGATAAAGGTAGAAAACATAGCTTAGTGTTCTAAGAGAGCAAATGTAGATGATCAGGTGTGTGCCTGTAGACTATGTGTTAATCCAAGCTAGACAAGGGCAAGAAAACATCCACGTATGCAGAAGATTTCTCTCAGAACAGGGGGGGTGAGGTTCTAAGCCTCACCTCTGTTGATCCCTAATTTCTCACCTGATGGCCCCCCTGCGACTGTGCCTGTCTTAGGTTGTTCCTCCCTTGAGGAATCTTACCCGTCTCTGGCTAACCAGTCATCTTCCAGGGCCATACAGGGAAATGTAAAGTTGGTAAGTGAGAGAGAAGCCATATTGTTTGAAAAGGTTAGCTTTTTACTTCTTTGCATATTTACGCCCTGTGGCTTCTATGCCCAGCATTTGTCTTGAGGTATCTTTACCACTTGGAAGAATTATGATACTCAGTAAATTTGATATGAGGCACGAACTCTATTTAAGGGTTGTAATTAGGAAGGAAAAAGAAAAGCTATAGAAGTAGCAGGCGGAAGAAAACATGGGAAGATTGATTATTTCTTTGACATATCTTCTTGTAGAGTAACTTCAGCATATATAGGTTTTAAGCTACTACTTAAATTGCGCACACACATTAACATAATAGGAGTATAGTTACATAACCAAAGCATATCTGTAATTACCAGCCATCTCCAGTGAAACCAAGAAAACCAGTTAGGCACCTTAGGCATTTGTGAAAACTTATCTATGATATGGTGGATATTGTCCAACTGAACTTGAACAGTCTGAGAGAAATCAGACAAATTAAAACAACCCATTCCTGGGGACTGTTCACATCCCATATGTTCTTTTAACAGTAAAGGTAGTCTGTAGTTGTAAGATTTTGGAGTGCTACAATTTGCACTTCTCCTAATTCTTGATTGAGTTCCAACAGCACAGACCCAGTCAAATTTGTTGTTTTACTGTATGCACAGGCCAGCTTAGATATCTCCTTCCTCATTCCCATGGCAAGTCCAGGAACTGGTGGGATGAGTGCATCTACAGCTGTAGCAGTGCGTGGATCTTTGTTGGGGTTTTTTGATGATCATCTTCTGTCATGATTCTTCCAGAGAGTGCTGATGTTGGAAGTTCTCTTTCATATCGTATCTTAGTTCATTTTCGGGGTAGCCCAATTACGCTTTGATCTTCTGTATAGACGCAAACAGACCCTTTGCCTACACTTTTATATGCCCTTTATACCATTGTGTAGAACTCATTGGAGGTTACCACACAGGAACTGCCCTTTTTTTTTTTGCTTTGTTTTTGGTATCACTAATCTACACTTACATGACGAATATTATGTTTACTTGGCTCTCCCCTATACCAGGTCTCCCCTATAAACCCTTTACAGTCACTGTCCATTAGCATAACAAAATGTTGTAGAATCACTACTTGCCTTCTCTGTGTTGTACAGCCCTCCCTTTTCTCCTACCCCCCCATGCATGTTAATCTTAATACCCCCCTACACTTCCCCCCCCTTATCCCTCCCTACCCACCCATCCTCCCCAGTCCCTTTCCCTTTGGTACCTGTTAGTCCATTCTTGAGTTCTGTGATTCTAGTGCTGTTTTGTTCCATCAGTTTTTCCTTTGTTCTTATATTCCACAGATAAGTGAAATCATTTGGTGTTTCTCTTTCTCCACTTGGCTTGTTTCACTGAGCATAATACCCTCCAGCTCCATCCATGTTGCTGCAAATGATTGGATTTGCCCTTTTCTTATGGCTGAGTAGTATTCCATTGTGTATATGTACCACCTCTTCTTTATCCATTCATCTATTGATGGACATTTAGGTTGCTTCCAATTCTTAGCCATTGTAAATAGTGCTGCAATAAACATAGGGGTGCATCTGTCTTTCTCAAACTTGATTGCTGCATTCTTAGGGTAAATTCCTAGGAGTGCAATTCCTGGGTCAAATGGTAAGTCTGTTTTGAGCATTTTGATGTACCTCCATACTGCTTTCCACAATGGTTGAACTAACTTACATTCCCACCAGCAGTGTAGGAGTGTTCCCCTTTCTCCACAGCCTCGCCAACATTTGTTGTTGTTTGTCTTTTGGATGGCAGCCATCCTTACTGGTGTGAGGTGATACCTCATTGTAGTTCTAATTTGCATTTCTCTGACAATTAGCGATGTGGAGCATCTTTTCATGTGCCTGTTGGTCATCTGTATTTCTGTTTTGGAGAACTGTCTGTTCAGTTCCTCTGCCCATTTTTCAATTGGGTTATTTGTTTATTGTTTGTTGAGGCGTGTGAGCTCTTTATATATTCTAGACGTCAAGCCTTTATCGGATGTGTCATTTTCAAATATATTCTCCCATACTGTAGGGATCCTTCTTGTTCTATTGATGGTGTCTTTTGCTGTACAGAAGCTTTTCAGCTTAATATAGTCCCACTTACTCATTTTTGCTGTTGTTTTCCTTGCCCGGGGAGATATGTTCAAGAAGAGGTCACTCATGTTTATGTCTGAGAGGTTTTTGCCTATTTTTTTTTCCAAGAGTTTAATGGTTTCATGACTTATGTTCAGGTCTTTGATCCATTTTGAGTTTATGTTTGTATATGGGGTTAGACAATGGTCCAGTTTCATTCTCCTACATGTAGCTGTCCAGTTTTGCCAGCACCACCTGTTGAAGAGACTGTCATTTCGCCATTGTATGTCCATGGCTCCTTTATCAAATATTAATTGACCATATATGTCTGGGTTAATGTCTGGATTCTCTAGTCTGTTCCATTGGTCTGTGGCTCTGTTCTTGTGCCAGTACCAAATTGTCTTGATTACTATGGCTTTATAGTAGAGTTTGAAGTTGGGGAGTGAGATCCCCCCTACTTTATTCTTCTTTCTCAGTATTCCTTTGGCTATTCGGGGTCTTTGGTGTTTCCATATGAATTTTTGAATTACTTGTTCCAGTTCATTGAAGAATGTTGCTGGTAGTTTCATAGGGATTGCATCAAATCTGTATATTGCTTTGGGCAGGATGGCCATTTTGACGATATTAATTCTTCCTAGCCACGAGCATGGGATGAGTTTCCATCTGTTAGTGTCCCCTTTAATTTCTCTTAAGAGTGACTTGTAGTTTTCAGAGTATAAGTCTTTCACTTCTTTGGTTAGGTTTATTCCTAGGTATTTTATTTTTTTTGATGCAATTGTGAATGGAGTTGTTTTCCTGATTTCTCTTTCTGTTGGTTCATTGACAGTGTATAGGAAAGCCACAGATTTCTGTGTGTTGATTTTGTATCCTGCAACTTTGCTGTATTCCGATATCAGTTCTAGTAGTTTTGGGGTGGAGTCATTAGGGTTTTTTATGTACAGTATCATGTCATCTGCAAATAGTGACAGTTTAACTTCTTCTTTACCAATCTGGATTCCTTGTATTCCTTTATTTTGTCTAATTGCCGTGGCTAGGATCTCCAGTACTATGTTAAATAACAGTGGAGAGAGTGGGCTTCCCTGTCTAGTTCCTGATCTCAGCGGAAATGCTTTCAGCTTCTCGCTGTTCAATATAATGTTGGCTGTGGGTTTATCATAGATGGCCTTTATTATGTTGAGGTACTTGCCCTCTATTCCCATTTTGCTGAGAGTTTTTATCATGAATGGATGTTGAACTTTGTTAAATGCTTTTTCAGCATCTATGGAGATGATCATGTGGTTTTTGTCTTTCTTTTTGTTGATGTGGTGGATGATGTTGATGGACTTTCGAATGGTGTACCATCCTTGCATCCCTGGGATGAATCCCACTTGGTCAGGGTGTATGATCCTTTTGATGTATTTTTGAATTCGGTTTGCTAATATTTTGTTGAGTGTTTTTGCATCTACGTTCATCAGGGATATTGGTCTGTAGTTTTCTTTTTTGGTGGGGTCTTTGCCTGGTTTTCGTATTAGGGTGATGTTAGCTTCATAGAATGAGTTTGGGAGTATCCCCTCCTCCTCTATTTTTTGGAAAACTTTAAGGAGAATGGGTATTATGTCTTCCCTGTATGTCTGATAAAATTCCGAGGTAAATCCATCTGGCCTGGGGGTTTTGTTCTTTGGTAGTTTTTTGATTACCGCTTCAATTTCTTTGCTGGTAATTGGTCTGTTTAGATTTTCTGTTTCTTCCTGGGTCAATCTTGGAAGGTTGTATTTTTCTAGGAAGTTGTCCATTTCTCCTAGGTTTCCCAGCTTGTTAGCATATAGGTTTTCATAGTATTCTCCAATAATTCTTTGCATTTCCGTGGGGTCCGTCGTGATTTTTCCTTTCTCGTTTCTGATACAGTTGATTTGTGTTGACTCTCTTTTCTTCTTAATAAGTCTGGCTAGAGGCTTATCTATTTTATTTATTTTCTCGAAGAACCAGCTCTTGGTTTCATTGATTTTTGCTATTGTTTTATTCTTCTCAATTTTATTTATTTCTTCTCTGATCTTTATTATGTCCCTCCTTCTGCTGACCTTAGGCCTCATCTGTTCTTCTTTTTCCAATTTCGATAATTGTGACATTAGACCATTCATTTGGGATTGCTCTTCCTTTTTTAAATATGCTTGGATTGCTATATACTTTCCTCTTAAGACTGCTTTTGCTGTGTCCCACAGAAGTTGGGTCTTAGTGTTGTTGTTGTCATTTTTTTGCATATATTGCTGGATCTCCATTTTGATTTGGTCATTGATCCATTGATTATTTAGGAGCGTGTTGTTAAGCCTCCATGTGTTTGTGAGCCTCTTTGCTTTCTTTGTACAGTTTATTTCTAGTTTTATGCCTTTGTGGTCTGAAAAGTTGGTTGGTAGGATTTCAATCTTTTGGAATTTTATGAGGCTCTTTTTGTGGCCTAGTATGTGGTCTCTTCTGGAGAATGTTCCATGTGCACTTGAGAAGAATGTATATCTCGCTGCTTTTGGATGTAGAGTTCTATAGATGTCTATTAGGTCCATCTGCTCTACTGTGTTGTGCAGTGCTTCCGTGTCCTTACTTATTTTCTGCCCAGTGGATCTATCCTTTGGGGTGAGTGGTGTGTTGAAGTCTCCTAGAATGAATGCATTGCAGTCTATATCCTCCTTTAGTTCTGTTAGTATTTGTTTCACATATGCTGGTGCTCCTGTGTTGGGTGCATATATATTTAGAATGGTCATATCCTCTTGTTGGACTGAGCCCTTTATCATTATGTAGTGTCCTTCTTTATCTCTTGTTACTTTCTTTGTTTTGAAGTCTATTTTGTCTGATATCAGTACTGCAACCCCTGCTTTCTTCTCACTGTTGTTTGCTTGAAATATGTTTTTCCATCCCTTGACTTTTAGTCTGTACATGTCTTTGGGTTTGAGGTGAGTTTCTTGTAAGCAGCATATAGATGGGTCTTGCTTTTTTATCCATTCTATTACTCTGTGTCTTTTGATTGGTGCATTCAACCCATTAACATTTAGGGTGAGTATTGAAAGATATGTACTTATTGCCATTGCAGGCTTTAAATTTGTGGTTACCAAAGGTTCAAGGTTAGCCTCCTTAGTATCTTACTGCCTAACTTATCTCGCTTATTGAGCTGTTATATACACTGTCTGGAGATTCTTTTCTTCTCTCCCTTCTTGTTCCTCCTCCTCGATTCTTCATATGTTGGGTGTTTTGTGCTGTGCTCTTTCTAGGAGTGCTCCCATCTAGAGCAGTCCCTGTAAGATGTTCTGTAGAGGTGGTTTGTGGAAAGCAAATTCCCTCAGCTTTTGTTTGTCTGGGAATTGTTTAATCCCACCATCATATTTGAATGATAGTTGTGCTGGATACAGTATCCTTGGTTCAAGGCCCTTCTGTTTCATTGTATTAAATATATCATGCCATTCTCTTCTGGCCTGTAGGGTTTCTGTTGAGAAATCTGACGTTAGCCTGATGGGTTTCCCTTTATAGGTGACCTTTTTCTCTCTAGCTGCCTTTAACACTCTTTCCTTGTCCTTGATCTTTGTCATTTTAATTATTATGTGTCTTGGTGTTGTCCTCCTTGGATCCTTTCTGTTGGGGGTTCTGTGTATTTCCGTGGTCTGTTCGATTACTTCCTCCCCCAGTGTGGGGAAGTTTTCAGCAATTATTTCTTCTAAGATACTTTCCATCTCTTTTCCTCTCTCTTCTTCTTCTGGGACCCCTATAATACAGATATTGTTCTTTTTGGATTGGTCACACAGTTCTCTTAACATTGTTTCATTCCTGGAGATCCTTTTATCTCTCTCTATGTCAGCTTCTATGCGTTCCTGTTCTCTGATTTCAATTCCATCAATGGCCTCTTGCATTCTATCCATTCTGCTTATAAACCCTTCCAGAGTTTGTTTCATTTCTGCGATCTCCTTTCTGGCATCTGTGATCTCCCTCCGGACTTCATCCCATTTCTCTTGCGTATTTCTCTGCATCTCTGTCAGCATGTTTATGATTCTTATTTTGAATTCTTTGTCAGGAAGACTGGTTAGGTCTGTCTCCTTCTCTGGTGTTGTCTCTGTGATCTTTGTCTGCCTGTAGCTTTGCCTTTTCATGGTGATAGGAATAGTCTGCAGAACTGGGACGAGTGACGGCTGGAAGGACTTCCTTTCTTGTTGGTTTGTGGCCCTCCTCTCCTGGGAGAACAGCGGCCTCTAGTGGCTTGTGCTGCGCAGCTGCGCGCAGACAGGGTTTCTGCTTCCTGCCCAGCTGCTATGGAGTTAATCTTCGCTGTTGCTGTGGGCGTGTCCTGGCTCGGGCAGCTACTCCAAAATGGTGGAGTTGCATTGGAGCAGGAGCTGCTGGGAGGCTATTTATCTCCGTAAGGGGCCTCCCTGATCCCTGCAGCCCAGGGGTTAGGGTGCCCAGAGATCCCGGATTCCCTACCCCTGGATTAAGTGTCCTTCCCTGCCCCTTTAAGACTTCCAAAAAGCACCCGCCAAAACAAAACAACGACCACCAAAAAAAAAAAAAAAAAAGAAAAAAATTTTTAAATTAAAAAAAAAAGTTTTTAATTAAAAAAAAAAAAAGGTGATCGTTCGTTTTCGTTTTTCTTTATTCTCCAGTGCCAGCCTCAGGCCTCTGCTCACCGGTCTTTCTGCCCTGTTTCCCTAGTATTGGGGTCCCTATCCCTTTAAGACTTCCAAAAAGCGCTCGCCAAAACAAAACAGCAAAAAAGCAAAAAAAAAAAAAAATGGTCGCGCTTTTCTTATGTCCTCTGGCGCCCAGCCTCCAGTGCCCGCTCAGTGTTCTTGCTGCCCTGTTTTCCTAGTATCGAGCGCCCTGCACTCTGGCCCGGATGGCTGGGGCTGGGTGTTCGGCAGTCCTGGTCTCCGTCTCCCTCCCGCTCTGCCTATTCTTCTCCTGCCGGTAGCTGGGGGGAGGGGCGCTCGGCTTCCACAGGGCCGCGGCTTGTATCTTACCCCCTTCCCGAGGCGCTGGGTTCTCTCAGGTGCGGATGTGGTCTGGATATTGTCCTGTGTCCTCTGTTCTTTATTCTAGGAAGGGTTGTCTTTGTTATATTTTCATAGATATATGTGGTTTTGGGAGGAGATTTCCGCTGCTCTACTCACGCCGCCATCTTCCGCCCCTCTCCTATGATCTCTTTTAACTATATTCTGTATACTTTTTTCTTCTCTGGACTTTATTTTAGATACTTTCTATGGATCTATCTTTCAGTTCACTGTTCCTCTTTTCTGCTGTGTCTAATATGTTGTTAAATTCATTCCTTAAATTTTAAATTCAACTATTGCAATTTTTTCTATTCTAAAATTTTCTTTTGATTCTTTTTCACATATTCCCATGTAGTAAAATTCTCCATCTTTTTATTTGTGTTGGAACATATTAATCATAGTTATTTAAGGCCTCTATTTTATAATTCAAATATATAAGTCACTTGTTCATTTCTATTATCTATTTTTTCAGCCTTTTTTTTGTTGGTTCATTTGGTTTGTTTTTTGATATACGTAGTAAAGTTTAATTGAATGTTGGATCTAATATCTAAATATGACAAGGGTTCTGAATGATTCATCACCTTCCAAGGAGGATTTAATTTTCGGCTGGGAGGCAGTTAACATGTTAGCAGATCATTTTGATTTACTCAAGGTTGGTCTATTTTAGTACGCCCTCATTTTTAGAGTATAGGCCTTTTTCAAATCTCAGTTGAAAACCTGGGGTGTTTCGTTGGCCTTTCATACTTGAAGAGTACTGAACTGCAGCTTTTATATCCTCAGCACCAGAGGCCACCAAAACCACTGTTTGGCATTTTAGCCTCTTGGTAGCTTTCTTCTGCTTAGATTTTTGGTTTCTTACCTCACACACATATAGATCTGGAAACATAAAATGCACCAAAAGAAAAATTGCAGGCAGAAAGTGAGACGCATCTTTCTTTGCTTCCCTTTGTTCCAGGAACTTGCCTCTCAAGTCCTGGACGCTCTGTGAGACTGGGACACTAGGCCGTCACTTTCTTCAGGATTTCTACAGCCTAAGGTTTGAATGTGAAAATGTCCTAGGGGAAGAAGCAGTGGCAAGTATGGGACCCCCTCGAAGCATGCACCTACTCTTTGGGATCTTGGCACCACAAATTCTGGCTGCCTTACAAACTACTGTCTTATGGTATTTTGTCCAGCTTTTATAATTGTTTTCAATTACTCTGTTTAAGTTAAATGCATATTCTTTCTGGAAGTACTTATTTAGAACTTTTGTACTTTAGAAAGGAAGTTCAATTATTTCTATAGAAAACCTGGTTCTGATGTCTGGTCTGAACTCTGAACATACATGACTCCTAGGATTATTCTTTATCTAAAACTTAAAAATAAATTTATTCTTTTATCCTTTCATCTTTGAAGCTTTAAGAAAGGTTTTAGTAATAAATGGATCGGAGAATTATATACTCAATCCTTGCTAACTTAACACTTTTCGTTTAAAGCTGCTATGGATCTACCCATCTACCTGTAAGCAAGATATGACCGTCCCAGTTCTTCACATCCTTACTCTTTTATGTAGCTTTAAACAACTGGAAAATAACTAGCCCAATATCTGGCACAAAATAAACACAAAATAAATGTTGATGAAAGGATGAATAACTGAAATTCCTTCATTATGCAAAAACTGGTTGAGATGATTGGTTCTTCCCTTTTGTTGTTAATCCATCCTTTACTTTAGTAAAAAATCATCTAATGTACACCATAACTTGAGACTACTCTGCCAGAATTTATATTTAGTGAAATCCAAAAGCTTGAATTTCACAAATTTTTAGTCCATATAAAGGTATGCCAACAACTTCATTTATTTACTCTGAATCATCTATTTGCTTGTCAAGTAGGTGGTCACCCAGAAGTGATTATTGACAAAAATCTCACTGTATACACT